>NC_133491.1:3744918-3953691 GCF_025370935.1 Choristoneura fumiferana
ATATTGCAAAATAATTCACAAAAATATTCTAATTATAAATAAACCCGCGTAGCTCACCCAAAAACTATGAGATTTGACATTTCGGAGACCTCACGCTACACTAGCGCCTCTAGTGGCGAATTCATACGCGATAGCCCTCATTACACTGCGTCGTTCACCTAATGCGGTCGTCGAATTTGTGTCAAACTACTTCGGCGAACGACCGTCGTCTTTATATTACTCTGTCCGTCTACTGCGGCGGCCATATTAAGGCGGTGGCAGCTGTCGCTCGCCGAATGCGGCCGACTACCGTGTTCTTTACACTTTTGCGGCGAACGATTCAGTGTAATTGCCGCTTACGGCTTCAGATTCTTTGTACTCGCTTCTTTGCAATACATGATTGATTGATTAGCTACTGCGCATTTGTAGCTACAGTCCTAACTAATATTATAAACGAGCATGTGATTGTTTGTTACGCTTGCACGTGGTAGCTACTCACCCGATATCGACATAAAAAGTAGCCTTCTTGCTAATTCTGAGGTCCAACTGTCAACGTGCCAAATTTCATCGAAATCCGTCAAGCCACTTTAGCGCGAATAGCACAAATACGCACATACAAACTTTCGCATTAAAAATATTAGTAGGTCTAGGGGCTGTTTTACCATCGATTGATTATTTTTATTTGACGGATAAATTGTGATGCCGTCTCCGTCTATTCGAACAAAACAAACAGACTACCACATTTATCCGTAAAATAAATATAATCAATGGATGAAACGGGGGTTAATGTTGTAACTTTTTTTTTTATTTCAGACCTAAATAAATGGTGATAGTACGCGGTGAGGCGGTTCAAGTAATAGTAAAACCAATTGTATGTATATTTATGTATGTTTTAATGTACATTAGCGCATTTTGAACTAATTAGGTACTCCTGGATATAATGTAATATTTGAATGCTTTAATTTTATTACCTACTTAATTTTTAAAGCTAATCAATATGTTTGTCGTCTTCTTTTTTACCAATTTAAAATAAAAATAGTAGGAATCATTATATTGTTGCTTTTTCTTATTGTAAAAATCTCATGTTTTTTACTGTACGACATTTTTAAACTTAAGTCTTGTGAACAATAGAACGTTGTTTTTAATTTGTGTTTCTATTCATGAATTGTTTATTCAGTGATGACGATAACGTATATTATTGTATAAAGCTATGTGTCAGATGAGGCAGCTACCGCTTATTAGTTAAACAAATCAAGGAATAAACTTAGCTTTATGGCGAAGTTTAAATGCTTATTTAAAAAAGTATTTATTCCTTTCGAGTACTTGACACTATTAATCAATAATTACAAAACACATCTTTTGTATTATTACAATAATAACTGCTGGTCATGTTTAGACTAACTAGTGGAAAGTTTTTATGAGATATTTTTTTTTTTCAATTATTAATTTATACAATTATGATGTCATCGCGCTGGATACTCAACAAAGCTCAATTCATTATTAGTTCATTGGATTTCTAATAATTATGACGGACATATCTAAAGTTAAACTTGAGATCTAGATTTTTAATTTAATATTTTTGACTTCATTCATGAGAAAAGCAGTCTATCTTAATACAGCGTCGATTGAAGACTTTTTTTTGTTATTGAATCTAATTAATCCTATGATATAATGTGTGCTGTTAGAAGGTTACCGCAATTTTCAAAATAAGTCTCAACTCGAGATAAATAAAAAAACATTCGAACCAGTTTTTAATTTCTTGTCTGTTTAAATTCTTACTAAAAACTTAAGTTCCATGTACCACATATGGAACACTATTCAGACATAAATGTACCATATATGGTACATTGTTATAACACAAATGTAACTGTAGCATGGGCCAATTTTACATGTTTCCGGGATGTAGATAATATATGAAACGATAGCTTGTATTATGTGATAGGATATTGAGATTCCGAATTAGTGTAAGGATTTGTTAACGTTTGTCTGTAACTTGCCTATATATGTAAATTTCACGTCATAACATCGACACTCGACGTCGAAATTAGTTGTACATTTTTGTTACTATATACCAGGATTTCTCAAACTTATGGTTCCACATACCCCTTTTAAAGTTTCTAGATGACAGCGAACCCCTACCATAAGAAAATAAAATGCCCGTTGGAGAAACTAAACTTAACCTTAAACTTCTTTTATTTCAATCATCATCATAATATAATATTTATTTCAATAAAAGGTAACAAATACAGGTAAGTGTCTTACCAGTTTTGCAGCCACCATTACGTAAATCTTGTCGCGAACCCCTTACCGTCGAATGGCGAACCCCTAAGGGTTCGCGTAAGTACAACCCCACTTTGAGAAACCCTGCTTAAAACATAATAGTATAGGTATATAAAAAAAATGTATAAGCGCGCCATGGATGCAGGCTGATATTGTTGTATATCAATCTATACATGTCAGCATGTTAATATTTTGTGATTTATTAGTAGTGTTCTAACACGGGATTTATGGTTCGCTGATAATATTAGGTATACAAAAACATTGTTGTTCTAAAATGAGGGCTATCGCGTATGAATTCGCCGCTAGAGGCGCTAGTGTAGCGTGAGGTCTCCGAAATGTCAAATCTCATAGTTTTTGGGTGAGCTACGCGGGTTTATTTATAATTAGAATAATTTTGTGAATATTTTGCAATATCTGAAATTAATTATGTCAAATATATGCGTGGCAATGGCAATGTTTGTGTTTTGAGACAGTTTTGTCTTTCGGAAACCTTTGTCCTCCCTTTTTTCCGAACAAAACGGGGACTATGCAACACTGTGGCATGCTCGATATTTATATGGTACGGTTTTAAGGTGTATTAAATATGATTTTAATCTAAACTTTGTTTTCACGCCCGTAATAACAGACTTTCAAAACTATACTTAAAAACCACGCAACAGTGCGCCATCTGGTGAGACAAAAAACGATAGCCCTCATAGACATTATTCACTGTTACAGCGCTTGAGTTTATTTTGTCAGAAATACGGGTGTATCTCAGAATGTTTTGGACCTAATATAACTTATTTGTCACGATAATTATAACTTGTTAAATAGATTTACCCAATATTTTTCTTCGGTTATACGGGAAAGTGTTTTTGCAATTTTTGCCTTATATAAGCTTATCTTGGATTAGCCAGAATAATGATTTTAAACAAAAGACAATGTAGCGTAAAAATCCAATCATTGCTGTTAACAACAACACGAAACACGCGGCTTTAACCAGGTCGTACGACCATCTCGTTGGTGGACGTCCTACGCTGCGCTTGCCGATCTTCGCACAATATTGAAAGCAAAATTGGCAAAAACTCGAACGTTTTGTCTTAATTCCGTAGCAAATTTATATATTTATTTCAATATTGCATTGTTCTGCTAGTGACAATATTGAGTTTGTTTACCCACTTGCCTTAAGATATCCCACTAATATTATAAATGCGAAAGTTTCTAAGTCTGTTCGTTACTCCGTCACGTCAAAACCGCTGAACCGATTTAGATGAAATTCAGTACACAAATAATTTGAGTCCCGGGAAGGACAGGATAGTTTTTATCCCGGGAAATTGCATAGTTCCCGCGGGATAGTGATAAACGAATTCTACGCGAACGGAGTCGCGGGTAACAAACAGGATAGTCTAAAATAAAAAAGTACAGAGTCCATAGCATTTCAGGCTCACGTATATAATTGTCGCTGCACAAGCTTTTGTGTCCCTTTCTTGTGTATAGACTATACTAGAGCGCATCGATACAAAATGGGCTATTACGAAATTCGAAGTTCGTATCGTACTGTCCCTCTCACTCTCGTATTAAATATGTATGTATGTATGTATGTAAATACTTTATTGTACATAAAACACAAAAAAAATACAAAAAGAAAACAACAAAACAAAAGCTAACCTTAACAGGAAAGGAAAACTTAAAGATAGGCGAACAGTAATTTATGCACAGTGAGAAGACAGGAATAGGTATATAACATATAAATAAAAACACTTAATAAACAACAATTAGTATGACATATATATAACCAAAAATATGAATAAACAATACATATAAATAAAAAATAAAAAGAATAAGATTACCTACTTGCACAGTTTCTTCAATCTATCCCTGAAAATAAAAATAATAAATAAATAATATTAGCATCAGCGGGACGGCAAGATATGAAGTTTGAATTTTGCACTTCGTCGTATAGGGCCAGCTGCAAGCTCCATCCATACACTAAGTACACAAAATCTCGTGCATTGCAACAATCATGTATTAATTCTACCTAAAACTCCAATACTGTATCCACTATTCAACTTCATGCATTCTACCATATAAAACGTAGTGGTTATATTCTCTTTGCATTCTACCATTTCAACTTTACGTAGTTCAGTATTAAAGCGATCAAGTGCCTCTCGCATTGTGCATCCAAGTTTGTTACTAATTCTCATTATAGTACAACTTTTAATAAGCTTGAATAGGCGTGTGGCAAAGTCAGGATAAACGTTGCGTCACTGCTAGGTTGATCGTGTTATTCGTTATTAAAAAAATAGAAACGTTTCGCTTCATTTTCAATCGAAAATTGAACTGAGTTCTTTAAAATAGTCCGTTCTTGTAGCTCGAATAAAAACTACTTTCACGTCTTTTTAATATAATTTAATATGGTTAAGATACGACGCCGTGGTGGTAAAAGCCTTGGTGGCCTAGGTTTGACCTATCGCCTCTCAAGCAGAGGGTCGTGGGTTCAAACCCCGGCTCGCACCTCGTGAGTTTTTCGAAATTCATGTGCGGAATTACATTTGAAATTTACCACGAGCTTTGCGGTGAAGGAAAACATCGTGAGGAGACCTGCACAAACCTGCGAAGCAATTCAATGGTGTGTGTGAAGTTCCCAATCCGCATTGGGCCCCGCGTGGCAACTATGGCCAAAGCCCTCTTGTTCTGAGAGGAGGCCTGTGCCCAGCAGTGGGACGTATATAGGCTGGGATGAAGATACGACGACATTGTTAATTTGCCACACGTCTGTTTTGGCTGTCATTTAATTCTGTAGACATTTTTGTACAAGGGAAGTGCGTTGAGACCGTTAAGCTCTAGTTAGTAAAGTTCATACAAACAATTTATAATATAAATATACCACGGTGGCGCCATGTTTTGGAGGTTATTTGCAGTTCTCATAGCATAAAACATACGAGATAAAATCATCCACAGGTCAGTATAAATCGATACGACTTTTTTAGTATGCCATGGGAACTGTTAAAGCTTGAAACACAGAGAGCGGTGGCGGGGCGGTGCGGAGGCGGTTCCGGTTGTAATATTCGAGCTAACATGAAAGAGGGCACACATAATACCGCGCGGGAAATAAGCGTGGCGCGGTATTCTGTGTGCCCTCTTTCACGTTAGCTCGAATATTACAACCGGTAATGCCTCCGCGCCGCGCCGCACCGCTCCGCCTCCGGCGTCGGTGTGTTTCTGCTTAAATGATTCCTGCCGTAGCGCACGGGCTTAGTAATAAATAATCGATTAGTTAGATGAAAACTGAATAAATATGTTATGTGTAACGGTTGTATGAATGATGCGTGTGTATCAGCATATTGTGATTTAGTTCGTTTTTAGGTCTGGCTACGTTTTGTTCATTGTCACGCTAGATACAACCTGCGGTCCGGTTCACTCAAATCTGAGATGGAGATGACTGGACCGCAAGACGCATCCAGTGTGACCAGTCCCTAAACGTTTATGAGTTTATGACATATCCGGCACGCGACCCAATAATTGGCACTTTGAATTAAATCAATATCACATAGATCTTTTACTTATCGCAGAGTCATTGTCATTTAAAGTGCCTTTTGCTGGATGGGGGCCATCAAATTTATCCTATCTTAAAAGTTGTCAAGGTCTAAAAATTTGACTAAATAACAGTTTGACTTTATGCTTGTGGGAAGAAAATTATATTTGTTTACATTTTTATTGTGTTAATGGGTCGAATAAATTGCTACCGTTACTCAATGACGTTATTTAAGTAATGGGTACTAAATGAACTCGTTTCGTTAAAGGAGGTGGAAAGGGAGGGAGCACATACTAATGAGGCAGGTCCTCTGTATGTTGATAAAAATAAAACTAATTTTCTTCTCATATGAAGCTTAACTTACAAATAACACTTGTAAATAGTTTTAAAAGTTTTTGTTCATGGTTATTTCATGTTTATATGCATTATTTAATTTTGGAGAAAAAAAATATAATCACCATTGCATTTTACTTTGTTGTTTTATTTCATGTATCCAGTGGTTGTGCGTCGGAGAAAAAATATGAGATGGACGAATGACCCTTTCGGGGCAGTGGTCCAACTGCTCTGTCCAATTAGTAGGACTACGGGCCTTTACTAGGGGCCTAGGGGCCGTGGGCCAACTATCTTTGCAGTTGGACTACGGCACCATTATAGAGTTCCCAGGTCCAATTAAAATAATTTCAAATAATACAACTGCAATTGTAACCACAGCACCTTATTATCTCGCATTAAAATCTCAATTTGTATGGAAACACGAACATCGCAAACTTTCCGCTAGAGGCGCTGTTCGTGTTTGCATACAAATTGAGATTTTAACGTGAACGCGATCGAGACGTATTTTGTAACCGAAAACTTACACTAAGGGCACTGATGGATATCGGCTTTGACGTACAACGTGACGTACAAAAAAATAGAGAAATTAAAAAAAAACGTATTCAGCCGTATTTTCTACCTGGTTAAAGCCGCGGGTTCACCGTGGATGCAGGCCGCTTCCAACCGATGCCACTGCAAGTATATGGGGTGGCCTATATGTCATATGTCCAACAGTGGACGTCCTACGGCCGACATGATGATGACAATGAAACTAAATTTTATTCTTACATTTTATTCAACAGGTGAATCAGGCAACAACAATATTGTGCATAAACGCATAGCAGTAGTGCAAAAAAAACTTAATTATATTGCGACTATACATAATGACGTAGACAAGGAATGTAATAAATAAGTTTTAGTACGTATAGCCAGATATAAACATCGCAATGAATAGGTGAACGCAGTCGTTAGGTAAAACATAAAGCTAGCCTTTTAATATCGTTCAAATATAAATTACAAACTGCTGATTACTGCTAACATTCTTAAAAGTTATTCGATTGCCACATTTTATTTTAACTTAAAGCTTGGATTAGACCTGCAAGAAATATCGTCCAATTTGTATTAACATTCCGAGGCCGTAAAACGAACGAGTTTGTAGTGTTCAATCGAGCACCGCAATGTAATGCAACTTGCACGAAAATCTTGCAAGTCTAAACACCCAGTTTAGACTTGCAAGATTTTCGCCTTAAGCTTAGTTTAGGACTTGCACGATTTTTCTTGCAAGTCTAAACTCGGCTTTAGCATTAGGCTTTATGAACTGAATTCCTTTCCGAACACTTATTTCTAGTGTTTGATAAATACCTTCCAACTTTAGACTATACACAGCACCTCTTTTAATACCAAAAAAATCACGTGGCACGCTATCCAATAAATAAGTGTAAATCAAATGTTTACATATAAAATCATTGTGTTTCTATTAAAGCAATGTGAATAAATAATACAAGCTACTATTTTTTGCATCAAATAATAGTAACTTTTTTAGAACGTCTTTTACAAACGAGCTACTCAAAAGGACTTTAAATTTCAATATCATCTTTTTTTAGGGTTCCGTACCCAAATGGTGCCAACGGAACTCTATTACTGGGACTCCGCTTTGTGTCTGTTTGTCCGTCCGTCTGTCACAGGGCTCTATCTCTTCATTCGTAATAGTTAGACATTTCATAATTGAAAACAACATAATACTAAAAACAATAAAATAAATAATTAAGGGGGCTCCCATACAACAAACGTGATTGTTTTGCCGTTTTTTGCTCGATATTAATAACGAGAAACAGGTACACGCTTGAAATATTGACAGAATCTTTAGTTGTATAATCACTTAAAAAATAAAAAATAAAATAAATATTTAAGGGGGGGCTCCCATACAACAAACGTCGTCTGCGACAGCAGTTCTCAGCGAGTTTCCGTGTTCTCCCGTACAAAGAAACTCTGAACATAGCTCTTTACTTTTATACGTAGTCATTTTATAGTTATTGAAATGAAATTGAGTCTCCTTTGACGGTTAAATGCAATATGCGACTAGCAATTACTTAAATAAATTTAATTGATCTGCCAAGTACCTACGTGAAAAGTAAATTCGATAAGCGTATTGAAATAAACCCAAACTTAACTACTTATGTGATTCGATTTAACATAAATAAATTATTTAGCAAATACTAAGTAAACTAAGCGAACCATTGGCTTTCAGAGTAATTTGTTTAATAACTGTGGAACTGTGACATGCCGTTTTGGATATTATCCACATGCTGCCCAGTGTCCTATATATAGGACTTATAGTAATGTGTCATTGAACTCTTTCATAAGTGACAAATTTCATGTTCATAAAACAAAAATTTGACTTGGGCGGCAGGAGGATATTTAAACATTCTTATTTATTTTTGTTCAATGAACGATTTGTGCTTTATAAAGTACATTCGGCCTAGTGGTTAGAGAGCCTGACTACGAAGCTTGAGGTCCCGGGTTCGATTCCCGCGTCGGGGCAGATATTTGTATGAAAAATACGAATGTTTGTTCTCGGGTCTTGGGTGTTTAATATGTATTTAAGTATGTATCTATATCTATATAATTATATTTTTATCCGTTGCTTAGTAGCCATAACACAAGCTTTGCTAAGCTTACTTTGGGACTAGGTCAATTGGTGTGAATTGTCCCGTGATATTTATTTATTTATTTATAAATAGTCGCCATGCTTCTTTAGTTTGCTTAGTATTCCAAATGATAGTAACAGTTTTATCTGTTCAGATGCACCGAGTGTTGGTACTTGACGAACGCGATGGCGGCAAGCTCTTTGCAGAATTCCTCGAGCACTATCAAGCTCTCTACTAGTTGGTTGTGGTCGCAGCTGGAACATAAAAAAGATATTTAAAATTAAACTATACTCAAAAGAAGAGAAAATTAGGGCGGTTACAAGATTAGCGTTTTTTTCTTCGCGTATACGGTGGTTCTTGGCGCGTTATATTAAGTCGAACACGCGTGTATACGCGCTCATTCCTGCGTGTACGCTCGAAGAAAACCAAACAGCACCTGTACGCGCGGACACGCACTTCCAAAAACCAGCTTATATTAAATATTAAATCCATTTATTTCGGGCAACTTGGCCCATACAATAAATACCTTACAGACTACATATATACAATCAATAATATTTAAAACTAATACGCCCGAATAAAACGCTAGTCTGAAACCGCCCTTAGGGTGCCTAGAATAAACCAATTACATTTTAACATTAAATCGGGAGTCGGGCAAGACAAAGAAAGTTCTTAACGCATTCACTGCCACCTGGCTTCCACAGGTGCCACCGACGCACATGTGCGTTCAAAATGTATGAATAATTATGACAGCGGCACTGGGAGGAAGTTCCAAAAACGCATATATGCGTCGGTGGCAGTGAATGCGTTAGCATACAAGAACTTTTTCGTAAAAATACGATGGAAAAGGAAAATAACAAAATAATTAACCAAAACGTCTCACCTTTCATCATAAATCGGATCCTCGCTCATCAAATGCTGCCTCGTGTTCTCAATCACTTTCTTATAATTCCTTAGCCTCGGTATCTCCACGGTCAACCGCCTCGCTAGCTCTTGCAACGTCTTAAACAACGTCACCGTCTTCTTTGCCGTCGTCAGCATAGGATTCAACAAGTACTCATGCAAATTCGGGTGAGGCAACAACGCTAGCTTAGACAATATAGACGTCAAATGTAAATTAACTTGGTACGGCTGACTATGCATATTAGTTAATAACTTAAAAAGCATTCTTAGAAAAGGTCCTTCGTCGAATTCTTCCTCCTCGTTTCTTGTTAAATCCTGGCTTCTTAGAATCAATCTTTGCGTGAAGCAGTCCGGTTTGCATTCTTTCTCGACGTCTTGGCAGGTGTGGCATGTTTTGTCTTTGTCGTCGAACGCGTCGTCGAGGTGTAGGTCGGCCTCGGGGCGGCTGTCGTAGCTGTGTGTCGAACTAGCGGTCGTTTCGACGTACGTTTCCGTAGGCCAGTTGAACGTCGACGTTATGTCCAGCCAGTACTGGAAATTGGCAAGTGATTTTGTCACAGCGATGCATTTTGTGCAAATCCATACTAATATTATAAATGCGAAAGTGTGTGTGTTTGTATGTTAGTCCGTCTGATTATTGGCCTAGAGATAGCTTATGGGACAGAGAGTGACATAGGCTGCTTTTTATCCCGGAAAAATGCACAGCTCCCGAGGGAACAGCGCGCGATAACCGAATTCCATGCGGGCGAAGCCGCGGGCAAAAGCTAGTTATAAATAAATTAATATCATGGGACAATTGATAACAATTTGTTACATTGAAATATATTTGTTTGATTAAAATATACTTAACCTTAATTTTCAACTAGAATTTGTACGTCACATAGTGACAAAAACATGTGAAACTCTCTTTCTTTCTTATCACAAAATATGTACCATGTTTTTATGCAAATAATTATGATTGTTTGCATGGTATTTAGCGAAAATTTTGTCGTTAATTTTAACCCTCTCACTCTTCGGATTAGTTAAATTGTGAATTGTAGCAATCAGAGCAATCTACATATTCAACATACATAAATTGCTAATGCACATAGATCTTAAAAAAATATCTGACTCGTATTTTTTGAACCTGCTACTTTTTTGAAGTCGGTTAAAAATTATGGACATACTAGCTGTTAGCCGCTTCGCCGTCCGCGTAGAATTCTTTAAACGCTATCCCGCGGGAACTATTCAATTTTCCGGGATAAAAACTATCCTATGCCCTTCTCCGGAACTCAAACTATCTGTATACCAAATTTCATCTAAATCGGCTCAATGGGGAATGGATGAAAACTATAGAAACGCTTCAAACTTTTTTTATCGATAGGAATAACCCTCCTAATTAACAGCAAAAAATATCAGATTTTTATGTCGCATCAATTAATTAAAAAAGTGAAAGAGTTTTCTATACAGCAAAATTACGATAGGTCCATAGCCATGAAAAAAAATATTTTTTGTGTCTTTGTCTCGTTCGTTGTGACGGATGACACTCTTTACCGGTCCGGATAAACCGACATGGAAATACCGACTCTGATTTTCATGTACACGCCCATAGAAACTGACATGAGCTCTATGGATTCTATGGGTATAAAACAGGGTCGGTATTTCCATGTCGGTATTATCCGGGCCGGTAAAGAGTGTCACCCGTGAAACCGAACGAGTCAAAGAGACATAATATTTTTTTTAATTTATTGTTCGGGGCTATGGAACAACCCGAAACCGACCGGACTAGCGTAACTTTGCGGTAAAGAAAACTTTCATTTTTAAAAATTAATTGATGCTACTTAAAAATCTGATATTTTTTCTAAAATAAGTTTCAAGCGTTTCTAAAGTTTTAATCCATTCCCCATTGTTTGGACGTGATGAAACTACAAACAAACAGACATACAAACTTTCGCATTTATAATATTAGTGGGAGCCGATAGCCGTTTAGCTTTCCGTGTGACGTCACACTTACCTACACTTTTTACTAATGAGTGACGTCACGAGCCCCCACTCCCGAACTTTGGACGCGCTTCATCCTTGCCATTTTTGTTTGATTGATAAAAGAAAAAAAAGCGTCCAATATTTTCTAATATCTAAGCGGCGGACTAGACAGAATGATTTTTTTTAGCCCAAAAATCTACTTAATAGTGACTCAGTATTTTACTCACCTCTATATCGTTAAGAAGTAAAGTAAGAACCGATCGGGTAGTATTAGATGGACTTATTTTCAAAAACCATATCAATACAGAAAGCATACCGTGTCGACTTACCCCATAGACGCTAACTAATAACCATATCACATTAATAAGGCTTATTCGGATACTGAATAACCACCATAGATTCTTTTTAATAGGGTTTAGGGTTTTGGTTTTGGAACAGGGCCGGGCCAAGCTATTATAATCTCTACGCGTAATTCTTTCCAGCTATGCAATACATCATCTATACGTCTATATAATTCCAAAGTTTAAGAAAATTGACACATTTGAAAAAAAAAACATTAAGGGGCTGTTTCACCAATCATTGATTAGTGTTAACTGGCTGTTAAGTGTCAACGCTAATCAATGGATGGTGAAACAGCCCCTAAATATCAAAATTAAGGAGACTTATTAGTAAGCAGTATTTTTAATCCCGACGCAAAAAGATAGGAGGTACAAACTAGACGCGAACGCCTGCCTGCGTGGCATTGTAGCTCTCAAAGAGAAGGACCGTTTCGATGCGCTTTATTACGTGAAAACGAGTTCCCGTATGGTTGCTGTAGGTTCAGCTGTTTTTCACATATCAAATTTAGAAGATTGCCGAGAGTTTTTCAACTTACGTTAGTTAGGTTATCATTTTATTACAGGCGAAATATTCGCGTCATATCGGCGTGTGCTACATTTACTGATGACTTGTTCTATATAAAGTACGCGAGACACGACCTTACATTTTTGTCCTATATTTACCTGATAATGCCTATGCGCGTCGTGTATGTAATGCTCATAGTCCGCGCCCACCGGGTCCGACAGTATGGCGCGCGGCAGCAGCAGCAAGAAACTGCAAAACGGGACCGAATAAAACAACCAATCCAGAACTAATACGTTTAATCACACAAGGCATAACAAAATGTGACCTAAATTAATCACAGCACGGCTGATTTTGAATCAACACCCACAAAAAATATTTACTACTCATATTATTTTTAAATTTCTATCGCCACTAGAACAAAAGACAGAACTGTGAACCTACTCTATTTTAAACAAGTGCACATAAGAACAAGTCGACGGTTCTCTGGCTCAACCTAGTATTTAAAATTGTATGAAATTGGGATATCTACTTTAGGATAAGTATACTAGGCTAAGTCAGACACCCGTAGAAGTGTACTCATATACAGATTTGCAGTTGTGCCTTTTGATCTAATGGCGGAAATATTAACCTTTTCAATGGATTTACCCGCCAGAGCATAGCGTAAAAGTGACATTTACGCAATGGTGTAAGTTTAAATTAGCTGTTATGAGGGAGACGTACCTTGCGGATGGCCCCTAAAGAAACTTGCACTATATTTTTCGCACCGTCTAAATAGCTTTAATTTGTAGTTGATTTTGAAAAGGTTAATATGTTACTAACTTGAGCAATGAAAGAGCATTTTTGTATTATTGTGAGTGTTTTTATCAGACCGAATACATGAATACAAAAATTTGTACAAAAATTTCAAAATATAAATTCTTTGAGATACGTATGCAAATCAAATGTTCATCACAGATCTTTAGCCGAAACAACTATATTATAATATAAATAACGTTAAATAAAAATAATCTTTAATTCTTGTATCAACTATTCTTATAAGGTACAACAAAATGGCTATATCAGTGGGACAATATGGAGCTAAAATGTCAAAACAAAACTGGCACACTGGCTTAAATAAAATAATTAAAAATAAAAGATAACCCATTTCCAACCCATATTTACAACAACGCTTATTTACAAAATATAATGTACAAGTTCATATTAAAACTTTTATTTACATAAAGTTAAAATTTCTCAAACTGAGAAAAATGGTGATATAAAGCAGGGGCTCCCAATCTTTCGTATACTACTCATTTTACCCGACTGCACTCGAGGTTATGTTTTTACAGGATATAATTTACACGCGATGCTTTTCGCGACGCGAGCAGCACTGGCGATATCTATGTTCCGCTCTCATCGAGAGACGTCACATTCTTTTGCTAGTGCTGCTGCTTAAATAGCGTAGTTGATAAAAAGCAACCTGAGATATGTATGCATAGGAAAAATTCCTGTCTAGATTCCTGTCCAGCGGTGGTGTAGGGGTTATAGCACGCAGCACGGATTGCTGAGGACCTGGGTTCGATTCCCAGCGCAGGTATCTTTTTCTGTGCATCCATGTCTTAGTTTGTATTTTCGATATGGTTTCACGGGATACTCGTAAAAGTAACACATTTGGATTAGTCGAAATAAAAAATACAAAAAGATTCAAAAAAAAAAAAACTCCTAGGCATCAGCGTGCCAATCACTCGGACGTTTACCATATACACTCACGCATTTAGGCAACTTAAATGGTGAATCGCGACACCCCAGGTCGCACAGTTTGGGAACCCCTGATATCGACAGGCTATTGGCTTAAGCTATCGCGTGCAGTCTCAGGTATCGGAATATTTTCGGTCGCCATCACCTCCTCAACTTGCGCTTTCAGTTGCTCAAGCCGCCTAAAATGTTTTAAGCGGTTAATATTATTGCTGAAGCATGCTTGAGATAATAGCCTAGTTTCGAAAATATAATTATTACGTCTGTTAGATTATCCTTCCTCGTAAGGCCCACGTCAAATATTGATCATTAGAATTTGAAACTTAATGTCAATTAGTGAACATTAACATTAATTTTGACGTATGACCTAAATTTAGGACGTTTAGCCATACCAGGTATGAGGTAATCAGAAAATATTCAACCCGTATTTTTTCTTTCGTCAATAGGGAATATGACTGCAATGTTCAGCCGCCAGAATGCAGCACTAGCACAAACCGTAAATTGTTTTTTTAATGTCTTAAATGTTTTTTTCTCAAAAATGTCCGTAAAAGTTGACATTATTCTTTACATATCAGAAGGTGAAGTGCATAGTTTATGGTCAGCGAAAAATTAAAAAGTTAAAAGGATTGCAGGCGCGCTAGCTCGACAATAATGAATTAGCGCGCCTGCAATCAGTCACATTTTTTTTAAAGTTAAAAAGGCCATGGAATTGTTGGCACAAGTCGTATACAGCCAAGTCTAATGGCCGGTATCAGATATTTTGTTGGAACTCCGGACTTTTTCTATTGGGTCTGAAATAGCTTGTGGTGTTTTCGGTGGAAAAATACTCCTGCAGTTTATTTTTAATGAAAAAAGGCGGGAAAGCATAAGAAAAATATTGGAATAAAATTAAATTTTACAATATATTTTGAGAAAAAGTTTATTCTATTTCAGAATTATTCACCATTTTTGAGAAAAGCTTTATATTAGTCTCGGCTGGAATAGCAATTGCTGGCTTCGTATTAGTAAAACGGACTCGCAAGCTCGTCCGTTTAATACTCATACTCAGCCAGCAATTGCCTACTTCCAGGCCACGACAATAATCTACTATTAAATGTCCGTACTTAGATGAATGATTGGTCTCGCGTGCTCGCTCGACTAGATACCGCGCTAACTAAAAACAAAACGTTCGTGAATGCGGCAACTCAATATTGTATGGTCTGTCCCAGAGTTCGAGATACTAAAATGACAGTCTGAAATGTCAAACGTAAAAATAATGTGGCCAGCATAAAAGGAACAGTGCTGCTCCGTGATTTCGGTTTCGTAAATAACCGATAAAATGTTTATTTTACGCTAGCAAAAATAACATTAATGCATTCAATATTCTACTTTCCATTTTACTTTATCATACGATAAAGTGATGAAATCTAAGCACGGGTAAAAATACAGTGTTCATCACTTAGTGCCAACGTAAAAAATAATACAGATGCTACTACAAAACTAGAAAAACGAAGTTCGTATGGCACCGTCCCTTTCACTTGCGCATTGAATGAGATAAGCGTCAGCGGGACGGCAACATACGAAGTTCGAGTTTTGCATTTCGTAGTCAGGGCCAGCACGGCTACTACGAAATTCGGAAATCGAAGTTCGTGTCGTTCCGTCCTTCTGACACTACTATTTAATTTAATACGTAAATGAGAGGGACGTTACGGTACGAACTTTGATTTTCGAATTCCGGAATAGGCCTTCAGATATCACACAACGTCATTGTTCATGTTTTTCGTATTCAAGTGGTATTCAACCGATTTTCGTTACTTTAATCGTATTGTCATCGGATGTGATCAGTGCGTTTTCTCATGTTTTTATTTTGATATTCATATCATAGAATAATAAATCAAATATTCATTATTCTCATATTATTTAGTTAATGTAAAACTTACTTAGAATGAAATTGAAACTTAAACATCAACATCTATAAAAAGTCGAAATATCTCGAAAACGGTCGCATTTTTATTAGACCTATTTTACCTTTTCTAGAATGTCCTAAGTGCCCTACATTTTAGTACATCACGGATCCGTTCATATCTTAATATTTTACGACATACATACATAGGTACCTACAAAATCTTTCGGTAATAACCGGTTGCGGCACATCACTATTTATGAGACGCAAAAAACAGGTAACACATGAAACGTCATTTTAGTATCTCGAATTCTGGGACAGACCATAGTGTGCGTAAGAACGGTGTAAGACAATTGACAATCATATCATATTATTTCAATTACATTTTTGGAAATAAAGCTCTATCGTTACTATCGATGTAAATATCATGTTATTTATATTTTGTTACTAATAAATATGTCATGATCTCATGATTCGTCATGGCGACAAACTATAAGAACTGACTATGTCATGGCGGTTTGTTTACGGTTTGTGCTAGTGTCGCCTCCTGCGCGGAGCTTTGCGTAGTAATATAAACGATAATGATATAGCCACGAGCCCACACTCCCGAACTTTGACGAGCTTCATTTTTGTAATTTTATGTTTGTTTGACAACAGTACATTACTGCAGAGGCCATGAAGTAAGGGATTGATGGACGAGTTTGGGATAGACAAAACAAGTCCAGCAATCCTGGTTCTGGCCGAGGTTTGTATAGTGCTTTTCTCGAACAATGTGAGGAAATATTCCATCCATCCATCCGTCTGCCCGTCTGTCCGTCCGTCCGTCCATCCGTCCATCCATCCATCCATGCATCTGGTTTGTAATTTTTCCTTTGTCAGTTAATGTCAGTAAGCAAATTTAAAATGTTAGAGCAGCGGACAAAAATGGATTTTCATACATTCCTTATGGCCTAGGCCAAGAAGTAATGTAGGCAGCCATCAATGAGTCGTTTCGTGACATTAACGCATACATTTCCGAGCATGTTTGTGAAAAAGAAAATATAGTGTCAAATATTTTCTGATAATGTAAATGACAGACTAAATATATTTTTAGAACTCTGGAAACTACCCTATTTCAGTTTTGTATCTTTTTGGTACCTACTGAAATTGCTAACCCGTGTTACACATACGGGAACATTTAAAGACTCTAGCGTGCATGTCGGGCGGACAGTCATACAGCAGTCGTAAAAGGCGGCATTGAATGACATCACTGGCACGTTGTCTATGTAATCAAGTTAAGGTGCGGTCACATGCAGTCGCTCGTCACTCGTTTGCAGCGATAAATCCGGTCACGTGACCCCGTTTTGAATGTGATTTTGAATTTCCCGCGACTCAAAGCAGCGTCAAGATGACTGCTTGATTCGATTTGTAGCATTCGAAGATGGCGGATGTAGACAATATCAATTTTGTTATTTCTGTTTCTTTGGCTAGTTGAAGTATAATTTTGATAGTGTTTTATGCGGCGATTAACCTTAACAGTGAACAGTGATCCCAAATTCCTATATTGCTCTCGTGTCTAACATTTTTTAATGCGCAAGTTGCAAAAACTACAATCACCGTACAACGTGCCTCTCAAAGAGAGTTTAACTTGACACTGGCGAAATTGTCCTATTTATTAGGAAGGACAGAAAAGCCATATTTTAAAAGAGAAGATGGCTGCTTGCAGGAATGATCTTGGTCTTGG
This sequence comes from Choristoneura fumiferana, assembly GCF_025370935.1. Lineage (NCBI taxonomy): Eukaryota > Metazoa > Arthropoda > Insecta > Lepidoptera > Tortricidae > Choristoneura > Choristoneura fumiferana. The sequence continues at coordinate 3,762,699 of NC_133491.1, forward strand.
AAGCTGATTTCCTAATCTCGTTTAGTAGCAGTCGTGGCAGTGGTACAAATAAAAGAAATTGGAGTGAATGAAAAAAAAACAGTGTTTTGCCGAAATTGAAGTTTCTTTTGTTTTTAGCGATAAAGCTCAACATTTTCAGCTTTGTCGCTATATGTCACGTGACCAGATTTGACACTGGAAACAAGCGTCGAGCGACTTGTACGTAGCCGCGCCTTTAGCGTGGTTATTAATTAACACCTTGTATATTTACAGGGCGCAATGGCGCTCATTGGGGGATGCCTATGTCCAGCAGTGAACTGCTATAGGCTGATGATCATGATATTTTTCAGTAAAAAGTATTGCAAACTTTTTTGTTGCCGCCACTCTCTTGCCCCAGGACTTGCCTGTCCTGCTCTAACCCCTAGAGACCCCAAGCACGTACCTGTTAATGACCCTGTGTATGTTGTCTCGCTCCCTCGCTGGCTCGAGCCCTTCGTGCGAGAGTATATCGTTGATCTGCTCGTTTACGTGATCTTCGTGCTGCAGCTGCTTCATCGCCTCCCTGGCAAATACTATGTTGATTAGTGGACTTATACACTTCTCCATCCCAGCCTATATACGTCCCACTGCTGGGCACAGGCCTCCTCTCAGAACAAGAGGGCTTGGGCCATAGTTCCCACGCGGGCCCAGTGCGGATTGGGAACTTCACACGCACCATTGAATTGCTTCGCAGGTTTGTGCAGGTTTCCTCACGATGTGAGTTTTTGTAAAAACGTTTCTTTATTTCTCACTTTTTAGTGATTCGTAGCCAAATTACATCTCACAACGATTCCATGAAGCCCAAACACGGCTTAGTTACGTTGTTTTATAACAGAGTTCCGTTGCCTACCTTCCGTTGCTTACCTTCTTAATTGTGAAAATCGGTCTACAATTGACTGAGTAATCGGCGAACATACTTACATAAAAAAAAATACAACCATTGGATTGGAACATAGAACCTCCTCCTTTTTTGAAGTCGGTTAAAAATAGGTTATTTTGTATAGAGAGTGGGCCAAATTTTGTGCCGCTCAGTATATATATTTTTTTTTATTCGACTGGATGGCAAACGAGCAAGTGGGTCTCCTGATGGTAAGAGATCACCACCGCCCATAAACATCTGCAACACCAGGGATATTGCAGATGCGTTGCCAACCTAGAGGCCTAAGATGGGATACCTCAAGTGCCAGTAATGTCACCGGCTGTCTTACTCTCCACATATTTTTTCAATAGAAAGCAAAGTAAGGAACTCGTTAGAGATATTTCCATTTCTGGGCAGTATTTGGCCTACACCATGTTAACCATTCCGCATTTTTACTATAGGCAGAATTATTATCCAAGAAACTTACTCCAAAAGATTGTTTCATTAACTATAATAATATTTATTGCACCGACCTGTTCCTCTCCCGTTCTTGGCAGAGCGACACGTCATTGAGCCTGTCTCGCTCGTCTTCGTCGCGAACAGGCGGCGCGACGTACCCGCGAGCGCAGACACGGGACAAAACTAGTCGGTGGATGCTGTGCTCTGTGCCCTTCTCTACTATCGTCTGTTGACAAAAAGATTTAGGGCTGTTTCACCATCCATTGATTACTGTTAACTGACGGTTAAATGTGATGGAATCTCTATTTGTTTTGTTCGAATAGACGGAGACGGCATCACATTTAACCGTCAGTTAACACTAATCAATGGATGGTGAAACAGCCCCTTAGACAACTGAGTTTATATACCGAAATGTAAAGCTTTTTTTAATAACGTTAGTGCACTTGTACTGTTATGAATACTGACCGATGCGCCAAAACTTTCCAAAATTACGGAAATTTTCATATAGGAAAGTCTTGGAAACATCGCACAATTTTATATGGTGATTAAAACTTTCCGTTTTTTAAATTTAAATTTCCTATATATCTTGTAAAAATTTCCAGAATTTTTCGATAATTTTTCCTACATTTAGGAAACTTTCCGCTACTTGCACATCTGTAGATGAACAGTCAAAAAAATTAATTTTACGTTGCAAATGACAAGTTCACATTCCAAACATGTGCTAAAGAAATATATTTTTTTTGTATTAATTTTGCATTATCTTTCTATTCTGTTAACTAAAGTTAGAAACAATCAACAAGTGAAATATAGTTATTTTCTTAGCCCTTAGTGCCTTGAAAAATTAACTTTTTAGTTGCGTCTTGTGAATAAATGTATTTTTTAAATAGTTATTTATGTGGCTGGTGCATAATGAGAGGCATTAAAGTACGAGTGTGGTTTTATGAGCGAGATCACACGAGTGTTTTAATGCCTAATTATGTATAGCCGCATACATAACTTCATCTACATGCATATCATAACTTTTCTATAATATGTTCAGATATGGCCTGTATTTTGACTTTGACTTTGACTTTGAATAATAATTATTATCTACATGCATGTCATAAGTTTTCTACAATATGTACAGATATGCATTGTTAAAAAAAGTATTACCGATACTTTAATGTAAACATTAAGATGCACCCGCAGATACCAGGTTTCTTAATAAAGGCCATTTGATAGTCGTTTCTGAACATATAATAGGGAAGTTATGATATGCATGTAGATAAAAGCGTTTATTTACTTTCATTCCTTCTTTCTCAAATTGCATTAAATTGCGGCGCTTGATTGCCCGCCTTAAAACTGTTTGCGCCCTCACAGTGTCACCACTTGCAGGATTTCTCTTGCAAGTATAAACTCGGCTTTAGACTAAACTCTTAAATATTTTTTTAAAGCGTACCTCAAAAAATCTCAGCGTCTCCAGCGTGAGATCGTGGTTGTCTGTGAGGCAGTTGGTAATGAGCGTGTGGAGTAGCGGCCATTCTGATATTTCTCCGTCACCAACTAACCAGTTCGAGAATTCTGTAACAAGAAAACAGGCTAAGTAAGTCCGATTCGTGCACTGTGAAGCTAACTAAAGCTGTTAGGTGTGGTGGGCATCTTCAAAACCCGCTTCCGCTACGTTTTCCACAAAGTTCTGACCTCTTAGCGACTCTAGTAACGCCATCAAGAGCGTACCCAGCTTTTAACCCAGGGGAGGGGGGCAAGTCACATTTATTTTCGGTCGGATCCTGCGCGCACTTGCGTATTGCTAGTATCTTTCGAATTTTAATGCATAGTACATATTGTAAAGCAAACAGTTGCCAGGAGGGAGGGCGTCGCCCTTCTCTGCCCCTACGACTACGTTACGACACGACAAACCTACGATACGGTGACGCGTAACGCATTGTGCGTCGCCTAATCCCGCTTCCGCTGCACCTTCCAGAAAGTTCTAATCTTGTAGTGACCCTATTAGCACCATCTAGTGTCAAAAAAGATGAACTTTTACAATAAACCTACCTAAAGCAAAGCCGGTAGAGTCGACTAGCTTCAAAAATTTGGTGAGCATAGCGGTGACGCGTAAGGCGTGGTGCGCGTCGCCAAATCCCGTCTCCGTCGCACCTTCCAGAAAATTCTAAACTTCTAGCGACCCTAGTAGCGCCATCTAGTATCAAAATAGATGAACTGATACGATAAACCATCAACGCTATCTAGTTTTAAAACAGTCTATCACTTAAAACTAAAATGTCACCTGAAGCGAGGTCGGTGGAGTTGACGTACTTCAAACACTGCTAAGGACAGCATTGCCGCGTAACGCGTAACGCGTGGAGCGCGTCGCTTAATCCTGCTTTCGTCGCGCCTTCCAGAAAGTTCTAACCTTGTAGCGACCCTACTAACGCCATCTAGTGTCAAAATAGATAAACTGCTTCGAAAAACCTACCTAAGGCAAGATCAGTGGAGTCGACGAGCTTCAAACACTTGCTGAGGACAGCAGTGACACGTAAGGCGTGGTGTGCGTCGCCCAATCCCGCTTCCGCCGCGCCTTCCAGAAAGTTCTGGCGGAACGTTCGAGAAAGATGTGTGGAGATTGTGGGGTGGCATTCCTGAGGAAGATGGTTAAATGATAGGTTAAAATAATGTCGTTCCTAATGTAAAAAACAGTTATCTACACTGCCAATTTTAAGTCTGTGCCATTAACACTTTCACTACCCCTCGCTTTCCCCACTGTCATGGGTTGATACGACCGTATAGAATCATCCATTTCTAACGTCACGTGGACGTGGCAGAGCTAATTTGACGGTGCATTACATGTAACACACGGACTGTTAAAGTGTTAACAGACATAACCAACAACATAAGAAATACTTCGAACAAAACTAAAATACTCTTATTTTTGCAACGTTTTTTTCTAACAATCTGTTCTTTTCTTTAAATTACATCGATTCGCACGATTTATAATTCGCCTCAAGTTTTCATACCTTCATTAGAGTATCGCAATAGTCAAGCCAAGAGAAGAAACTGGTCAGCTCTCTGTACCCGTGGAATTTGTTGTAATCTTTGTCGCCAAAATCTTGAGCCACATACCTGCCAAATAAAAAAAAGTATAGTTATAAAATCTACGTTATTTTAATTAAATGATTTTGATTGGTCGACATCATTAGGATCCACGTTTGTTGGTGTAGCTCTACATTTATCAACTAGTTAGTTAGTTTGTTTGTATGTTTGTCCGTCTTTCACGTCGAAACAGAGCGACAGATCGACGTGATTTTTGGCATAGAGATAATTTATAGGCCAGAGGGTGACATAGGCTACTTTTTATCCGGGAAAAATGCACAGTTCCCAAGGGAACCGGGGGTGATAACCGAATTCCAACGCGGACGAAGCCGCGAGCAAAAGCTAGCGAGTTTCTTAAACAAGGCTACAGCTTGGAAGAAGGGTGGCGATGTCATCACATCACTACTCTACACTTATTCACACATCACATCACTACCACTTGATATCACAAGAAATACGCCCAAGTAATGTTCAAGTCGTCGATATCTTTGGGGTCCACGTTAGCCAGTATAGCTTTGTACTTGTCAGCTACTTCGTCCACTATGAGCTCGCAAGCCTGACGTGGTAACGAGCATGGCGATGTCATCACCACGACACTACAGTCTAAACTATCATATCACTTGATATCACAAGAAATACTCACGCCCAAGTAATGTTCAAGTGGTCGATATCTTTGGGCCCACGTTAGCCGCTACTTGTCAGCTACTTCGTCCACTATGAGCTCGCAAGCCGGACGTGGTGACGGGCCTGGCGATGTCATCACCACGACACTACAGTCTAAACTATCATATCACTTGATATCACAAGAAATACTCACGCCCAAGTAATGTTCAAGTGGTCGATATCTTTGGGGCCCACGTTAGCCGCTACTTGTCAGCTACTTCGTCCACTATGAGCTCGCAAGCCGGACGTGGTGACGAGCCTGGCGATGTCATCACCACGACACTACAGTCTAAACTATCATATCACTTGATATCACAAGAAATACTCACGCCCAAGTAATGTTCAAGTGGTCGATATCGTTGGGGTCCACGTTGGCCGGTATAGCTTTATATTTGTCAGCTAGTTTGTCCACTATGAGCTCGCAGGCAGGACTACAGGTGGTGACCAGGCTCGCGATGTCATCATCAGGCAATGACGATACTATCATGATGCCCTCGCACGCGCGGAGTACTACTTGATTATCCTGAAAACAAAGTAAAATATTGATGATGTTTAATTTGGAGAAATAATAATACCAGACAGTTTTTTAGTTGCCTCATAAAATACAAAAAAATCACATGTGCACACATACGCACGCACATATAATGGATATTTATGATATTAAGGGTCTGTTTCACCATCCATTGGTTAGTGTTAACTGACGGTTAAATGTGATGCCGTCTCCGTCTATTCGAACAAAACAAATAGAGACGGCATCACATTTAACCGTCAGTTAACACTAATCAATAGATGGTGAAACAGCCCCTAAGGGTCTGTTTCAACACTCATTGATAAATTTTATTTGACAGATAAATGTCATGCCATCTCCGTTTATTCGGACAAAGCATACAGAGACGGCATCACAGATATCCGTCACATAAAATTAACGTAATAAACGTTCGGCCCCCGTGAGATAACGTCTGTGACTTTTTAGTTCTTACTCCTATGCCAGTGACACGTATTTGTGACTGCTTTAGAGCATGTGTTAGAGCTTAGTGGATCGCATGCGGCTCCGGCAAAGTTCCGCTAAGCCCTTACGCTATCCCAGCCTTTAGGAGGTACGAATTATTTTGATACGACGTGCGTGTCACTGGCATAGGAGTAAGAACTAAAAATTCACAGATGTTGTGTCACTGGCACCGGTATGTAATACGTCTGTGACACGTATACGTGTCACTGGCATAGAAGTGACTGCTGTGGGATATGCGTGGGCATAGCGTAAGAGCTTAGTGGATCGTTGCCGGGACCGAACGTGTTAATGAATAGTGACACAGGGGGTAAACCATTTGTTTTATTGGCCGGTTTTGTATCACTTTAAATCATTAAAAAGAAAATCTGTGTAGTAGTGAATACTAACATTTAAATTACAATAAAACTAAAAAAAAGCATACACAAATAGCATACTCACAGCACTATTCAAGTAAGACAGCAACAGATCAATCAGCAGAAACTTGTCATTGTCATCATAGACCGTCTTCTGGCTTTTAGACGAAGCATTGTCATCAGCAGAACAGCTGCTGTTGCAGTCCCCATTGGTCCTTATTATGGATACATTTCTCAAAGGATTTGGTGGTAGTTCCACTTCGAACAAAGGATTCTTCTTTGGTGTTTGTATCTTACTTTTGATGGGTATTAGATTTTGTATGTCTTCAGGAATGCTTAGTAATGTGGTTTTGTCTTCTACAAAGGGTGTGGTGAATATGTTGGCGAGACCTGGCTCCTTGCGTACTAGGCCGCATAGTGTTAGGAGTAATTCGACTTCTTCTTTTTCTGTTGGCGAGGCGGGGTTCTCATTGCATTGGATCAGCATACGCTGGAAGGGAAATTTTAATGAGAAAACCAAAACTACAGGACAATTGTAATATCTAATAGTGCTGTCACCACTATATGTTTTGCCTTGGCTTTAGCTTTTACAATCAGCTAAGTCCAATCGTGAACTGAAGGTTGGACGGACTGGGATATGCGATATAGCGTCAGAGGAGACACGGCTCTATCCCTATTACTAAGAAGTTACGTAAGTTACTTACGCTATTTTTTTCTTTTTTAGTCTTTCTGTCATTATTCTTGCAAGAAACAGATAGAACATAGAATTAGATTATAATAATAGAATTATCTTAGTTATAACACTAGAGATATTCATAAGCTAGCATATCTGCAGTACACATTTCAACTATAAATAAAATAAATAAATATCACGGGACAATTCACACCAATTGACCTAAGTCCCAAAGTAAGCTTAGCAAAAGCTTGTGTTATGGGTACAAAGCAATACAATGGATAATAAGCAACTATGATGACATAGATTTAAGAATTTAATTGATAACTGTTATTGGCCTTTTATAATGTAACCATGTTGTATGTTCCTTGTATTACATTTATGGCTGTTGTAGTCTGAATATAAAAAAGTGCAAAATTCGAACTTCGTATCTTGTCGTCCTGGTGACGGTAATATTAATTAATACGAAAGTGAGAGGGACGGTACGATACAAACTTCAATGTTCGAATTTCGTAGTAGCCCCTTGCACTGCACCTCACCGTATAATTACCCTGTTTAGACGCTTGTCAAAATAATCAGCTGTAGTATATCCATCCATACTAATATTATAAATGCTGTATGGCCGAAGCTCGAGTAAAAAGTTGTAGTAGTTGAGTTGCTAGGTAGTTGAACTTAAAACACTGTTTAGTTAAACCCACTAAAGTTTTTAATATATCAAAATAACAAGTTATAGCTAAAATGCTCAGCTGTGACCGATCGCGAGTGGTGTTATTTAGCAACTAAGTAAAAATGCGTTAATGCGAATATTTAGGTCATGTGTCAGCAAAATACTGTACGATGTACTTCGTACATGCTCCCGAGGGAAAAGAATAGGAAGCTCAAATGGTTCAGCAGAGCATTTTGTACATAGAAGAGTAAAGTAGTTTAACGTAAATTAAAATTGTAAAGTAGTTTAAAGTACATGAAAATTGTAAAGTAGTTTAAAGTACATGAAAAGAGATCGTACAAATGCGAAAGTGTGTTTGTACGTTTGTCCATCTTTCACGTTGAGACGGAGCGACGGATTGAAGTAATTTTGGCATAGAGATAGTTTATGGGGCCAGAGAGTGACATAGGCTACTTTTTATAGCAGCGCGCGATAGCCGAATTCTACGCGGACGAAGCCGCGGGCAAAAGCTAGTACAAATTAAGAAAATAAAACAACACAGAAAAAGAAAAGTACACATAGACAGAAACACAGTGTATCGATTGGTACTGACCTGTAGTGGCCTGTATACATGTGCGCTATTGACCGGGGGCTGCCTCGTGCGGCGCAGCAGCGCAGTTCCGGTACCGAGCGCGAGCGCCCGCGCCCCCGGAGGCCGGTCGGCTGCTGCCAGCGCCGTCAGAGCGTCCAGGAGACAGATGGAGCGCTGTACGACGGCCTCGAGGCAGGGACCGACGGTACCGCCTTGCTGTTCTTTCTCTTCATCTACTATTAACTGTATCAAATTATAGATGATGTATTAGATAAATAAAGATATTTTTATGAGACTTAAGTACACCAAATGTATGTCAGCTTCATGGGAAGACACAGAAAACAACATCAAACACTGCCTTGTCCAAACATAGAGTTTCTGTATACAAAATAAGAAGAGATATATAGAAATATAATAGTAGATGAATGGTAGCGAGTATAGTAAACCACGGGGACATACTCCTTAAATGTCTTACTTTTAACTGGTAGTTGTTAGCCTCTGTTAAATTATCTAATAATTATTTTGGTTTGTTTTGTGCACTTTTTTCCTTTCGTATTCATATTAATGTCATTGTTATTACAACATGAAAGATTGTTTTAAGTAATAGTATGTGTAATTGTGTATTGATCTGCTGTGCCCTAACAAGGTCCCATTTAATGCTATAAATAGTTTTGAGTTTAATAGTCCAATACTTCACAAATTTAAAATTTTATTCAATATTTATTTACTATGGAAAATATCTGTGAATATTATAAACTTGACATTAAATAAACATTATAATTTCAATTCAAACAACAAACATTTCTTATCTTTTTCATAATGATAAAGCATTCTCAGTTAACTGCACAAATATGAAGTTATTCAAGGTTAAATATTTGCTCATAAATGAGGATGAAAAACGAATCTTAGTACATGCAGTTAAAGTTGAAAATTAAATTAAATTGAGGTATCCCATTCTTAGACCTCTAGGTTGGCAACGCATCTGAAATACCCCTAGTGTTGCAGTAGGGCTACTCCGACACTCGAAACTCGAAGTTGGTGGCGTGCGGTCCCTCTCGCTCTCATATTAAATAGTATAAGTGTCAGAGGGACCGCACAACACGAACTTCGAGTTTCGAGTTTCGGAGTAGCCCTGCAGATGTTTATGGACGGTGGTGATCTCTTAACATCAGGAGACCCACTTGCTTGTTTGCTATCCAGTCGAATAAAAAAAAATGTACAGTGTTTAACTGCTTAAATCAAATCTGTATTTGGTATGGTTGATTAATTCAAGCTAACTTGATTAATATGCTAATTTGCTATGGTTTATATTTACAAGGTTGTTATTTGTGTTTAACCCTATATTATTAATATTAATCAAGATACAGCCTGCAGTACGAAAGTCTAGGGGTCAATGTTGATTTCTTTTAAACTAAAGCTGATAGTCGTGAACACCAATCGGCACTTAAGCTTGTCTCACCAGACCCGTGCATTGCTCCCCATGATGTTTTTTTTTGTACTTTTACGCATTAACCTTTTAACCGCCATGTTCGGCCACAGCAGACAAAAAAAAAATTCTTAAAATTATTCCATATGCGCCACGAAAAGCCGACATGGCCACTATGACACTTTTTTCAGCTGTCTTGTTTTATTGACCGTGGCGGTCAAAGGGTTAACCATTATCGATAGACATTTCATGCCACAGGCGCTATAATAGTTATTTAGCTGTTAAAATTTATAGTTCTGTTGTTCTGCAAATTATTAAATACGGACTCTATAGGTTGCTTGCTAGTTGAGACTATGTCTTTGCATCAGGAAAAAAAAAATTGATATTCTACAAACCTGCAACATCTGGTGTAAATGGTGTGGAATTCTTGTGTCCTCAATGTGCACTTTACTGTTGTCATCATAGTTTTGATAGAAGTTTATGATCATCTTCCAGTGATATTCGAAATCCTCCAGCCTTGTAGCTGGAGGCGCCAACTACAAATAAAAAAAGCATTAACTTTATTTATGGTTTTGAAATATTGTAGTATTCTGAGATTCTGTAGCTTTTTTGTATGTGTATCATCATAAACAAATGCTTGATTTTTAAGTTATTTTCTATTCTAGCTGTTGAATTTTTTGGAAGGACATTAAATTATTAATTTCTAGCTCTGAGTATGGCGTTAGTGCCTAAACTAAAATTGTACCGATAGTAAAAAGAGTTGAGGAACTGTTAAAACTGTAATGATGCATTGGAAAACAGCACTACGCAAATGCGGTACCGCGACGAATTACAGCTAATTATGCAAATTATAATTTAATACAATAGAGTACCTAAACAGTTCATAAGCTTCTTTACTTAAAATATAAATGGCACTGGCCTTCAGAAGAAAATAAAAGCCGACTATTATACTTACAACGTCTGCTGCTGATTGTAGGACATCTGAAAATCTGCTTAACATCTTACAGAATTATCACGCCGAATTACAATTACACCATTTCGCACTGGACACAAACACACGTTCACTTTTTAATTATAAGCAGCCAAGTCTTATAGGTTCCGATGAAAATCCATTGTAAACACTGAAAATCCCTGAAAAGTGTAAAAATTGACAAAATCAGGCAGGACAAATACGAACATTGACAAGATAGATTTCGGGAAATGTCATATGAAATCGATTACACACACACAGATTTTTGAATTAATCGATTAATTGTTCCGGTTTTATTATTATTATTATTATTATTCCCCTTGATGGCGGCCTTAAGGCTTGGGCCAGTGTCAGTTACGATGACAGGGTTGCGGTTTATTCTGCAGAACGCCAACAGTTTGACAGGAGCAAGAAAATAATTTTGGGAATAAAAATAAAAATAAGTCCTTTTCTGCCGAACGCTGTTGCAGGAGTCACGACACACTACGACAAAGACAAAACATGTTATTATTGGTTAGAACTATAGTCTTATGTTATTAGAGGATATAAAATCGCACAGAATGACAATAAAAGGAGAATATACATAACGAAGGAGGGATTTAAAGTTAACAGGGCGAGGAATATAAGGGGGAGGAGGTCATACAAAGAGGATGACAGCTTCGAACATTCGAAAAATAAATGATCAAGACAGCCTTCATCTAAACCACATTCACACAAAGAGTTGTCTTTCACACGGATCTTGTGAAGAAAAACAGGAGTACATGAGTGGCCCAGTCTCAGTCTACATATTGTTGACGTGGTTGCTTTATTAGCGGCACGGAATTTAAAGAACCAGGGTTTGGCGGGAACATTATCTTGGACATCAGAGTAGTGAAGTCCTTTCATCTGACTAGATCTTGTCCAGTGAGCGAGCCAATCTGAATCCAGTCGATCCTTAGCTAGAGAGGTCAAATCATGGGAATAGCACCTGAACTGGTCTAGGCAGCCTGAACGGGTCGCATCTTTAGCAAGCTGATCGACGGTCTCGTTGCCCCGGATTCCAATATGACTTGGGATCCAGGCCAACGAAACTCTCACATTCTTACCAGAGAGTCCATTAAGAATTTGCTTAATTTGAAGAATGACCGGGAATTTAGATTTACTACGCAATTGATTAGACATTATGGCTTGTAAGGCGCTTTTGGAGTCTGAAAAAACTACGCAATTATTAAGATTGTGCGAGTCTATATATTTCAGGGCCTCGAAAATTGCCACCGCCTCGCCAGTAAATACAGATGAGTATATCGGCAATTTATAGCTCAAAATAATCTTGAGTCTGGGTATCCAGACAGCAGATCCTACACAACCCTGGCTTGGAAGCTGTGAAGCATCCGTGTAGATAGAGGTCCAGTCAGGCCAGTCTCTAGCAATGACACGACTTAAGTCTAGGTTAGGGGAGGGGGATTCTCTATTAATACCAAGGTCAAGTGAGATATTAGGGCGGAACATGATAGCATCATATGGGGTTTCAAAAAGAGGGTTTATTAACCTACACTGAAATATAGGGCACGGAAGACGAGTTATTTTTACGAAACTATTGACCAGACAGGGGGGGTCCTTGTGAACCCAGTAAGGAGAGGCAGAGATTAATTCAGAAAGAGACCGAAGTTTAGGGATTAGAGGGTGGGAAGAAGATTGCATAATTTTGATGACATATTTATCAGAGAGGAATTGTCTTCGAATAAAGAGGGGAGGGTCGACACACTCAATTTGGAGAGCATTTGTGGGAGATGATTTCATCGCTCCAATCACTAAACGAAGACTTTTATATTGGATTTTATCCAGGGAACTTAAACAAAATTTATTACAAGGCTCTAAGAGAAAGGACCCATAATCAAAGTGACTGCGGATGAGGGCATTATATACAAGTTTTTGAGTGTATGGGTGTGATCCCCACCATACGCCAGACAAAGAACGAATGATGTTCAAGTTCCTCTCGCATTTCTTCGCAGTGTGATTGATGTGATGTACACCTGACATTTTGGTATCAAGCCAAACGCCAAGAAATTTGACCTTATCCTGAGCAGGTATACGGGTACCATCACAACCAATAGGGATATCTGGAATGGACCTTTTACGGGTGAATGGGACTACTGCGCATTTTGGGACAGAAAGAGACAGGCCATGCTCTATTAACCACACATTCAAATAGTGAAGTGCCGAAGAAAGGGGAGGGACAGCATCGGAAATATTGGGAACTACGGAATATAAACAAATGTCATCAGCATACTGAAGGATGTTACAAAATGAATTTACTGACAATTCCAAATCATAGGTATATAGGCTATACAAAAGAGGACTAAGGACAGAGCCCTGAGGGAGGCCCTTATAGACCACTCTGGGGGGAGGGAGACATTATAAGATGAGATAAGGACTGATCTGGCCAAAAGAAAGTTGATTGTGAAGTCAACTAACCTCTCCGGAAAACTCAGATGGTGCAACTTTTGCCTGAGAAGAGGGAGAAGTACGTTATCGTATGCAGAGGAGATATCTAAAAAGACCCCCACTACAGACTCACCTTTGGAGAACGCAAGGCGAATGTCGGTTGTGAAAATGGAGAGACTATCCATCGTACCGAGTCCTTTACGGAATCCAAACTGACTTTTGGCCAGAAGGCCCTTACTTTCTGCCAGCCATTCTAGACGGTTTTTAATAAGATGCTCTAAAATTTTTGCTAAAGCAGACGATAAAGCAATGGGGCGATGACCTGAAGGGTCATTACATAATTTTCCTGCCTTTAAGATGGGGACAACTATTTGCAATTTCCATTCCTCAGGAGGGGAACCAGAGAGAAAGATATTGTTTATAATCCCAAGGAAGAATTGTTTAGAATTTGAACTGGAGTTAACTACAAAGGAGTAAGGGATCCCGTCCACGCCAGGGGATGAATCCTTAAGCTGATCGGTGGCTGTAAGGAATTCCTCCATAGTAAAAGGGGCGTCGAAAGAACTAAGGGTAGAAGAAGAGGGAAGAGACCAGACTGGAGATATTTCCTCAATGGATGGGACAGAGGGGGTGCTAACTTTAGAGCGAATGTTTCAATCCACTCTGAAGGATCATTTGATAGATTTGATTTCGGGGTAAAAGCGCCACGAAAGCGCCTGATACCTTCCCAGACTAAAGAGGAGGGGGAATTAGGAGAGAGACATTCACAGAATTTTTGCCAACCTAGCCTTTTTTTATTTTGGAGGAATTTGGAGGTTTCCTCTGCTACTTTCTGGTAATGCAAATAGTTCTCCCTCGACAAGTTGGTAGAAAGGAGAGCTTCAGCTTCTCTGCGCTTTTTAACAGCCGCAAGGCATTCAGCGTCCCACCATGGAGGAAAAGGGATCTTTTTTGAAGGATTTTTTTTTAAAGGAATTGATTTGTCAGCCGCAGACAGAAGAGCTTTTTTAAATCTTTCATACACTGAGGATACATTATTGGGGTCAGGGGAAGGAATAAGAGATATTTCCTCGTCTAAGGCAGATCTAAAATTGGGCCAGTCTGCTTTTTTGGTTTGATATTTGAGACGAGGAGGGAAATAAAAGGTGGGAATCGGGTCAGGAAATGATACCTTGATGGGGAAATGGTCACTCCCCAATGTGGAGGGGATCACTTGCCAAAAGAGTCTAGAAGAAATTGAGGGAGAACATAAAGTAAGGTCAACAGCACTTTTTGGGTTTTGGGAAGGAAGCACACGCCTTGTTGGGGAACCATCATTCAGGACACATAGATTAAAGTGATCAAAAAGGTCAAGAAAAGCAGAAGAAATTGAGTCACTAGTGTGGGAGCCCCAAGAGGTATGATGTACATTAAAGTCTCCTAGTATGATGATGGGGGGAGGGATGGAAGACAAGATGGAGGAGAGCTCAGCAATCATACCTGGATGGGGATCAGGGATATAGAGAGACAGAAAGGAAGTATTATTAACCCTTACAGCAACTGCACTAATAAAGTCGCTATGAGGGGGGATGGGAATATGACTAAAAATAATAGAGCGGGCAACTAATATAGCTGCACCACCATAGCCATCCCTCCTATCATCCCGGAGACAGGCAAAACCATGCACTCTAAAAATAGAGTTAGGTTTCAGCCAGGTCTCCTGAATGGCTAGGAGGAAGGGTTTATGTTTATTAATCAGATAGATCAGTTCATTTTTTTTATTGTAGATACTACGACAGTTCCACTGGAGGAGAGCTTGGGCCATTTTGAGAGGAAACAAGAGATAACAGTTGGTTCAATTTATGATGCATGTTGTTCGGTAAACCGGAGTCAGAAAAGCGTGACAAAATGTTAATTAGTGTGTTGAGCAGAAGCTCAATGAGATTATCATTAGGGGAGTTAGGCTCTTGATTTAGTGCACAACCATTAGGTTGGGAGGAAATGGGATCACGGACAATATTATTATGGGCAATTCTGTCATAACCTGGGTTACACGGAGGAGTATGAGTTTTTCTATGAACTAAAATAGTTTTCCGGTATGATTGGGATGAGGATGGAGCTTGAGAATGAGATTGTGATTGAGGGAAAGGGGAGTATTATTAAATGAACCAGGGGAGGGAGAATTCAAAGTCTCAGAGAAGGTCTTTCTTACCTGAGGGAAGCGAGCAGAGGATTCAATGTAGGAAAGGTTTTCCTGGGACATCACCATTTTAATATTGCGCTGCCTTTGTTGTTCTGGGCAAGAAATGTCATTAGCACAGTGGTTACCAAAGCAAAATAGGCATTTAAGTGTAGGAGAATTACAATTTTCACCAATATGGTCAAGAGAGCATTTATAGCACCTAGATTTGGATCTGCACTGAGCTTTGACATGGCCAAAACGGCAACAGTTGTTGCATTGGATCGTTGGTAGGAGGTAACACTCCACAGGCAAACTGTTGTAGAAGCAGAAGACCTTTGGAGGCAGACTACGGCCACTGAATGTAAGTACCACTGATCGAGTAGGAGTCCACGTGGGAGAATTATTCTCACCAATGGATTTCCTACTTAATCTGCGGGCCTTAATCACGCGTCCGAAGCCCTGGGGGACAGTCACATTTTCCACCACCTCCTGCATCGACCACTCAGGAGAGATATCCCTAATAATGCCCATACGGGTCACGTGGAATGTGGGAACAACTGCAGTATACTCTGCTGAGGTAAGGGCAGGATGTAATAGGAAATTGTTTGCATGTTCCGCCGAATCAAACTCGACTGAAAAACGGTTGCGCCCGATTCTTTTCACTCCGTCCCTAACAACGCCGTAGATATTGTTTCTATATAAGAAATGCCCGAAATTTATAGCCCTTAAAGCAGTACCTGAGGCTGGGTCACTCTCTGTTCTCTGGACGTTAATAATAAAGGGGCCAGAGTCTTCTGTTGAATATGATGACTTCAGCTTTTCGAAATCCGGATGTGTGAATGTCGTTTCGTAGGAAACTGCAGGAGAATCGGATTTTTTGGCAGGAGGGACATCGGGATCGACTAAAGGTCTTTTACCGAGCAGAGGAGTTTGAGGCGCATGAGCTGCCTGGTTTGGAGGGATACGGGAACAGTCAGGCCCACCACCGGGATCTGGATCCAAAGGATCCAGGTCCATGTTAAAACTACCAGAAACACTTACACTAGGACACTCACAAACAAATCTAAATAACTACAGGATAACAACAGCGGTTCTAGCACGAAAAAACTCCGAAATACTAAAACCGAAACACAACGCTTGCTACCACCATAAACGCTGACAGCAGAATCATTACTCGTTCCGGTTTTATGTAGCTTCTCTAATATCAGAGTAGCCAGTACCCAAATAAACATTGTGAAAAGAAAAAAAAAGTCAGCTGTCAAAATCTACGTGACAGAGAGACAGACAATGACCGTAAATTGTAGCGTTGGTTCCAAGTTGGTTCGGTTGAGAAGTGTTTATTTATTATAATTAATTTATTTTATTATTATAATGAATAGTTTATTATAACTAATAGTAAATATTAAACTTAACTTCAGTAGCACATTCAAAGCGGTACCTATGAAACATGGGAATCTGTTAATGATTGAAAACACACTCGTCGAATGTTTTAATCGGTCTCGCTGTCTGAAGCACAATTTTATTCATATTTTCGTAATAACAAAACCTAAACAACTAAAACAATGTCAGACGACGAAGTAATACGTTTCGAGATAACTGATTACGATTTAGACAACGAGTTTAACCCAAACAGACGAGGGAGAGCCAAGAAAGAGCAACAAATTTATGGTAAGTAAAATTAAGTATATTTCACAATAAATTGTAATGATAAATGTACATAACTGTCCCTGAATCAAATAAGTAAAAAGTTTAATGATTGATGGGCATATTTGGACCAAGACAGCTGAAATTTTGCTTAGACAATACTTTTATGATGCAAACTGGATTAAAGGCTGAACGTGCGGAATTCCTGCCGAATAGGGGGCTTAAAAACTGGCAGTCCCCAGTCATGTCCCTGATAAAATTAGAATAGTTTTAAGAATCCATGTTCCAATCTGTAATGTAATGTAACATACTGTTTTACTTCACCATTTTTTAGGTGTATGGGCTAAGGACAGTGATGAAGATGACAATGAAGACAATGTGCGGCAGAGGAGTCGTAAACAGAAGGACTATGCAGCGCCCATTGGGTTTGTGGCAGGTGGGGTTCAGCAGGCAGGGAAGAAGAAAGAACCCAAACAAGGTAAGTGATTTTACATCTGTTGTTCTCTGGTATTGGGAGTATCAGGATTGTGCTAATACTTACTCAAAGCATCCTTCTATGATTATTTATTATTATTTATCTGGGATAAAAAGTAGCCTATGTCACTCTATGGCCCATAAACTATTTCTATGCCAAAAATGATGCTCCGTACAAACACACTCACTTTCACATTTATAATATTAGTATGGATGGATGTTTATGGTTCAGTTTACTTGATGTCTAATACAAATTTTGTCAAAGTAGTTATAGTATTCTGACAACCTGGATGTACTTCACAATGACCAAACTTGCTTCAGGCTGCATTTTCAAGTTGTTTATTTGTGAGGCATTGCTGCTTTGGATTGGGAGGAATGGATGACATGGGAGACGCCATTGCCCAGCAGAAGGACATCGACCTAGGCTAGATACTCGTAATAATAACAGTATTCTGGTGACATATATATGTTACAAAATTTCTTTTTGTTCTCATTCAGAATTGGAACCAGCTGAATCATCTTCCCGGGTGACAATAGCAGACAGCTCTGACGAGGAGCCAACAACAGTCCCGGATGAGTCAGAGACAGCTGGCATCAGACGGCAAGGCCAAGGCATGCGGCCGGCTAACCTTGGGGGCAATTTGGGCAACTGGGAGAAACATACCAAGGGTATAGGAGCGAAGTTACTTTTACAGGTATATTTATTTGTTCAAACATTGTGTTTTTCTTGATTTCCATTAACTTTTCCAGAGGCTTAGTTCTTTGATAGAAAACATGGTAATTAATTTTTTGGACAACTCAAATAAATTTGAAATATAACGGCAACATTTTTATAATAAGCTTTTATTTAACTTCACCTTCTATATTTGTTAGAAGGTAATTTTGATTGAAAGGTATGAGTACAAATGTAGGTTGGATGACAATGCAAGTACAGTCAACATAAAGTACAAAATTAACAAAAAATATTTTATTTCAGATGGGTTACCAACCAGGTAGAGGGTTGGGAAAAGACCTGCAAGGTATATCAGCACCGGTTGAGGCGACTATTAGGAAAGGCAGGGGTGCTATAGGCGCCTATGGTCCCGAAAAGGCAGCGGTAAGTACGCCCAACTTCAATTTAAACCCAAAAGGAACTATGTAGCTTTAAAATTTGGTTTTTAAAGGATCTACTAGTTACTGGAATATCTAAGCTTTGCGCATCATTGAGCGTTTGCATTGCGCTATTGGCATCTTTGTCGCTTGGACTAGAGACGAAATAGTGCGTTTCTTTCGCTCACGTAATTGGATAGTTTTCTGGGTAAAAAAAGACCTATCTAACCAACGATACTTCACACTATAAGTTTAGACGAGAAAAAATCACCCCCACTGTACTTCTATGGGAGGTATGTACAATCAGCCAAATAAGTGGTCTATTTCAAATAAGTGATCAATTTTTAAACATGTTCCTATCAAATGAATATGTTGCTAAAGTCGAGCTTTTAAGTTGACAGACACGTCTATTGGCATTATTATTTTATGACATGCAAACGATTATCAACTTTAAGGTGGTAGACCATATATTTGGCTGATGGTACCCTAAAAATTATTTTTTCTTCATTTTATTTTTACATCTTGTTGGCATAATTGCTACATATATCCATGCAAAATTACAGCATTCTAGCACTACAGTCTCTAAGCTAAGCCGCGGACGGACGGAGGGATAGACAGACAGATATGGCAAAACTATAATAGGGGACCGTTTTTACAATTTTGGCTACGGAACCCTGAAGCATTTGCTAAAAATTAAATTGTTAGTTATGTGCCAACAAATATATATTAAATTAAATTATTACTACCATTGTCTTATTACAGATAAAAGCGAAAAAGGAGGAGGAGCGGCGTCTGAAAGAGAAACAAGATGAAGAGAAAGGGCCAGAAAAATCTTACCACTGGAAGAAATCGCACAAGGGTCGCTACTTCTACCGCGACTCCGCCGACGTCATACAAGAGGGTAAACCTTCCATGCACTCTATCACCAGGTATTTAAGATAGATCCTTACCATATATAAAAATACAAACACCGTGATACCTTATCCTTGAAAATTAGGTTGGATTTGGTTGTAACGGAAGTGAACTGTGTGAACTGAAGAATGATAGCTTTACTGCATTGTAATAGGGTCCGTTGTCTATCTGTCTGTTTGTTATAGTATAGGGCTTTGTATCTTATAAACCGTAATAGGCCGTAAACTGAAAATATTTTTCTCAACTGAATTAGTTCCCAACTGTTTGATTTGACAAACGATTTATTTTTAAACTAAATAAGAAAAAAAATATCTGTGAAATTACATTGGAAATTTACCAAACTTTATGCTGAAGGAAAACATTGTGAGAATATTCGCGGCAGGCTAGCGCGGGAACTACAGCCTGAGCCATCTCATTCTGAAAGGAGGCCTGTGTCCTGTAGTGGGACGCATTATAAGTCAGATGAGATGTAACTTTATTTAAATCTCGTGCCGCCCGAAGGTGCAATAGAATTTATACAATAATTTCAATTGAGTCATGGATCCACTAGCTATATTGCCCGCGACTCCGTCCACATAGAGTTCATTAATCACTATCCCGCGGGAACTATGCAATTTTCCGGGATAAAAACTATCCTATGTTCTTCCCCGCCCCGGGACTCAAGCCATATAGCGTCATCATCATCATCATGTCAGCCGAAAGACGTCCACTGCTGGACATAGGCCTCCCCCAAGGTTCTCCACTCAGACCGGTCTTGTGCTCTACGCATCCACCGCGATCCCGCGATTTTAACCAAGTCGTTGCTCCATCTTGTTGGAGGCCTACCGACAGCTCGTCTCCCGGTCCGCGGACGCCATTCGAGAACCTTCTGACCCCATCGGCCATCAGTCCTGCGAGCAATGTGCCCCGCCCACTGCCACTTTAGTTTCGCAATTCCATAACCATATAGCGTATTTCATCTAAATCGGTTAACAAATAGACGTACAAACTTTCGCATTTATAATATGGAATGACAATGGAACAGAGTACAATTTTTCCTCTGTTGTTTTACACTACGGCAATTTTACATTATTCCCGACACAATTAGATTCAAATTGCTTCGACAAATTTTATAAAAAATATTTATTTGGGCCACAGTATTGGGATAGATTCAAACGGTGCTATGTTTACAGTTCGGAGTTATCTCGCGTGCCGGTGATCGACATGACTGGTAAAGAGAAGCGCGTGCTGAGCGGCTACCACGCGCTGCGGGCCGCCGCGCCGCGCTTCGAGCACGAGCCGCGACGCCGCTGCACCAACTTTGAGGCGCCGCAGCTGTTGCACAACTTGGAGGTCATGGTCGAATGCTGCGAGCAGGTCAGTGTTTAGAGTTTAGACCACAGAATATATAATAGTACTAACGTACAGAATGGCCACGCTCCGCCCCGCACCGGTTCAAGTTACCCCACCCCTCAAGCGCAGATTGCGGGAAAACCGCAGGAAAGCAGTCGGATGCGCGACGCGAATCGCGATGTATGTCGGCCGCACGGCACTTAGTTCGGGAGCAATCATATTGCGAAATCGTAACGGTACCCTACCTACTTTCTTTTTCTAAATAAATAGCGATTTCTGAAATTAACGCGATTAATACATGAAATAACTACCTACCGAATGATTCTTTTAAGTTTGTAGACGTATATCTATTGTAATTGAAAATAATAATGCTTAAAATACGCAAACAGACACATTTTAAGTAGGTTTAAATAAATCGAGGATATTCTGGCAGAACCGGAAGAGTGCACAATATTTATTTTTATACGGTTTTGCTAGATAAATAAAGCAGAAAACATTGAGTATGCCTATGTATGTAATTTTTAAAAAATTTGCACTTATTCTGTTTTGCCAGAATACCCTCGAAACAGGTAAGATTAATGGTTACATTTATTTGCACATATCTAAGCCATACCTACATATGAGTACCTTTAAATGTCATTGGTAGCACTTATAGTACTATACGGTTTTGCAATAGTCAGCCCTGTGCAGCTTACGCACACATCGACGCGTGTACAGACATCGTCGTGCCTATGTAGATTCAAGAACGCGTATTTTGTACGGCGTGGCCGCCCTGTGGTTTAGACAGCCGTTGAACGTGTGCAGTGTATCAGACTATGGCAAGCCGAGAGATATGTTTTAGTATTTTTTATAATTTAATGTACCTACATCCATCTTGTTGCCGTAAACTTCAATCTTCAGTTTGGACGAGCTTACCAAAGCGCACTGAAGGCATGCTATTACTAGATAGAATTTTACAGACTTCCACAGGGGACAATTTGGTCCGTTTCCGAACTCATTCTCTCCCACAGGCACTGCACTTTACACCGCACTAAAACCAGAATACCTAAGCACTTATTTATTTTTTGAAATGATTGCATCAAATCACAACGCTACGCCATAGCCCACGGTTCGAAATAAACAATCATGAAGTTAGTTAGAAGTTATTCATCTCACCCGCGCACTCGCGTTCCAAACCAAACGCAACAAACTTCACACCGTAAGCCAGATTCAAAATTGCAAAGAAAGTGCTAACGTTTTCCTAAGTATGAAGAGAGCGTTTGGAAGCCCCGTAAAAGCCCACGAGAGCGAGCGAGATGTCATGCTATTTACAATGTACGCCACTATCGCCGCGTAGACTCGCCGCGCCGCCGCCGGTCGCAATCAGCGCCACTAGCCATGCCGTGGATTACTTATGCAATTCTTAGTATTTTACGTAAAATAAAGTGCGCTAAATTATTAATAGTAGATTATTGTCGTGGCCTGGAAGTAGGCAATTGCTGGCTGAGTATGAGTATTAAACGGACGAGCTTGCGAGTCCGTTTAACTAATACGAAGCCAGCAATTGCTATTCCAGCCGAGACTAATATAAAGCTTTTCTCAAAAATGGTGAATCATTCTGAAATAGAATAAACTTTTTCTCAAAATATATTGTAAAATTTAATTTTATTCCAATATTTTTTTTATGCTTTCCCGCCTTTTTTCATTAAAAAATAAACTGCAGGTGTATTTTTCCACCGAAAACACCACAAGCTATTTCAGACCCAATAGAAAAAGTCCGGAGTTCCAACAAAATATCTGATACCGGCCATTAGACTTGGCTGTATGTATACGACTTGTGCCAATATTGCCATGGCCTTTTTAACTTTAAAAAAAATGTGACTGATTGCAGGCGCGCTAATTCATTATTGTCGAGCTAGCGCGCCTGCAATCGTTTTAACTTTTTAATTTTTCGCTGACCATAAACTATGCACTTCACCTTCTGATATGTAAAGAATAATGTCAACTTTTACGGTCATTTTTGAGAAAAGTGATTTTATTAGAACTTTTTTTCTCGTTTGGACGTTGTTCGGTTTATAAGGCAAGCCCGGCTTTTGGGCTTCTATGTAAGGATCGCCACTGAACGTGTGTTTGGTACGGCTGTTGTATACACGCCACAGGCCAAGCACGAGCCGCGACGCCGCTGCACCAACTTTGAGACGCCGCAGCTGTTGCACAACTTGCACAAATTTAAAGCCCTCAGTTTTCGACCCCAATCTTCTAATACCCTCGGTCATAATTCCGTATCTACCGCCCTTAAGACACAATATACTATAACTTCCAGGACATAATCCAAAACGCTCGCGAACTCCAACACGCAGAAGACGAGATTGTTGTGCTGGAGCGAGACATCCGCGAGTGCGACGACAAGCTCGCCGAGCAAGAGGTCGTGATAGACAAAGTCAGGGACATCAAAGCGCGGGTCGCTCGGCTGAGCCAGCCGGAGATCTCGCTGGAAGCTGCCTATGAGGTCGTGGCGGATTTGAAGGTGAGTTTTTTTTCCTAAATCTCAACGATTTCATATAATACGGACAAAAACCTCAATTTTATGATTTAAATTCGGGTTTTGTTCCGCGTACCTTGATTTAAGAGAAGCTCGATATTTCGGCACAGTTGCATGCGCCATGATCACGAGACGACTGGAAAATTTAAATCATAAAATTAGTAATGACCGTGATCTTACCGTGATAGTCTAAAATAAAAGCCTCAATGTAATTTGTAAAGAATCCGATGTTTGTAGGGTTCCGTAGCCAAAATGGCAAAAGCGGATTCGCCATGTCTGTCTGTCTGTCTGTCCGTCCGTGGCTTTGCTCACGGACTATCAATGCTAGAAAGCTGTAATTTTGCACGAATTAATATGTAAACTGGTATAAAAAAATTTTTTTTAGAGTACCTTCTCTCCCCATTATTAGTAGTTTAAGAGTAAATAAATAGCAGCCTAAGGTATAAAATATACCTAAACTTGTAATATTCTGTACAAAATACGAAATCCTTACAAAAATATTACTTGATTTTTTCATAATGCCGGAATCCTATTTGGGGCGTGTCCCATAGTGAATTAAAATCCCCCAATATCAACTGCTAGTTACAATTTTAATCTTGTTTGTTACAGGACGTCCACCCTCAAGAATACGAGATGTTCGGCATCGGCGCGATCGCCGGCAACATAGTGAGTCCCCTGTTCAGCGCCATGATGGCGGCGTGGGAGCCCCTGGCGGCCCCCTCGGAGCCCGTGCCCGCGTTTCTCAAGTGGCGGCCGCTGCTCACAGAGGAGTCTTACAACAGTCTGCTGTGGCAACATGTCGCGCCCAAACTGAAGGCTGCTGCCGCGTGAGTACCAATTATCTAACCAATATCGTGAACCCTCGAGGGACGCGTCATTTTATATTAGACAAGCTCTAATTTGAATCAGGAATTAAGAAAAAAAATACGAAAAAATATTTTTTTTTTTTGGGGCCTTGGTCTTAGACTGAACCGGCCTTAAGCCCGGTTCACATTATTAGTAAAATCGTGCCAGTAGCGATACATTGCGGGGTCACAATCCAAACGAGTTACACAAGATCGATCGAGCACCGCAGTGTTACCTACTGGAACGATTTTACTGGAATAATGTGAACCGGGCATTATAGCCTCTAGGTGCCTCGGGCGAGTCATTCTTTTGGCGCCCTTTTAGATATTAAATATCTTTTAAATATAATATGATCATAGAAAGAAAGAAAGAAAGAAAGAAAATACATTTATTCACAACACAAGACAATCAGAATCAGAATATTTTATTCGTTTAACATAGGTACATTGGTATTGGTCTTAAAATTAAATCATGTTGCGAAACACTATGTTTTGCCAGCAGGCGTACGAATTTTTTTTTTTTTTTTTTTTTTCACAAATATTATCATCGACAAAATGACAGTTCGTCTTTGTTAGACGTAGAATATTCATATTCTACTCATCATAAATACGAACTTAACGAGCACTGGCAAAATTGACCGATCAGACAGAAGTCATTTATAAAAAAAAAACTTTTCGAACACGAGAACTGGAATAGTACATTGTGTCTTAAGGGCGGTAAATAAGGAATTACGAACGAGAGTCTATTAAAGTCTAGGCTTTAATGAGTCGATTTTCGTAATTCTAGTACCGCCCCGTGCGACATACAATGTTTTTTATCACATTTGCGAGTGTAATTGTATATTTGTAAAAGAAAAACTAATATTTTTAAAAAATTGCCGATACCGCTGACTGCGCTCTTGGCAGCGCCAGCTTCGAGACGCGGACGTCGCGGTGGGCAATTTTTTTATGAAAAGATCAGATGGTGCGAATCGTAAAGGGCCAATGTTAGGATCCTTATCTTATCTTATCTTATTGTTAGGGGTCCTTGCGAATACACTTCGACCCGTAGGGTTCTTTTGTGTAATTACCCCTCCTTTGCACTTACTATATTGCCTTTATCATCTCGTCCATAAATTGGATGATTTGACGTAGCGGCAGTGCCTTAAAGTCTCCTGGTGCGGGGTATCCGTCCAAAGAGTCTCATTCTTAATCTGGCGAGGGCGTCACATTCACACATAATGTGTTCCATTGTTTCGTCTTCCTCGCCACATATTCTACAAACTTCATTGTCCTGTAGTCCCACCTTTACTAGTATGTGTTTAGTATCGAAATGACCTGTAAATTCCCCGACGATATGTCGGAGTTGTTTCCTACTGAGTGTCCAGAGTTTTTTAGTCCAGCTTGTGCTGACATTTTCGATGAATCGTTTTGAATGCTTTAGACCTTCCAGTGTTTTCCACTCTTGTTGGTGTTTAAGCCTAGTGTGGTCGTTTATGGCATTCTTTATGGTTCCCTGTGAAAGTCCCACATACGGTTCGGGCCCTATGTTTTTTGTTCATTGACCCTTCCCTTGCTAGCTCATCTGCTTTTTCATTTCCGATGAAGCCTCTGTGTCCTGGGATCTAAACCAGTCTCACTTTGTTTCGTCTGCCATGCTTGTTTAAGAGTCCGCAGCAAGTAGCGCTCAACTCCGCGTTGAGATCACGCGCTAACGCTTTAAAATGTTGTTGTTTCACCTAGAGTAAGACAGGGCGCTAGAAAGAAAGCAAGAGCGCGCTAGCGGGAAGGCGGAGCTAGAGACATGTCACAGTAACAATATTGCAGTAAAATATCTTCATACAATGGTGAAATTATTGCAGTATCTAAGTAGAATATAACAGTAGAACATCTCCAGACCAAGATTATAATATATACAGCGCGGGAGGGCAGCTACCGGCTAGGATATTATTTGGCGTTCCAAAAACGTAAATGTACATTACACTACACATTACGCTGTAAAACTTTTTTACTGCCCATGGTGAGTACACAATTTTACGTCTTCACCTTGCCAGAAAGTGGGTTTTACCATACGCATAGCGGGCGGTAAAACTCACATTATGGCCAGGTGTGGCGTAATAGTACATTATGTCTTAAGGGCGGTTAATAAGAAATTACGAACGAGAGTATTAGAAGCTCAAAGTCAAAGACTGAGGACTAGGTCGATGTTCATAATTATAGTACCGCCCGTGCGACTTACAATGTTTTCATCACATTTGCGAGTAAAATTGTATATGTGTAAAAGAAAAATATTATTGTTACAAAAATTGCCGATACCGCTGGTGCAGTTCTTGGCAGCGCCAGCTACCAGCCGCCCTCCGCCTCCCGCAGCATGTGCCTGACATGCGTGCACGAGGTCCTCCTGCTAGTCGTGCAGAACCTGCGCGCGCAGCAGTATTAGTACGCGCAACAACTCATAACGCCAAAAAAAGGCCCTTAGGTTTTATTAAGGACTGCAACCAAGTTAGCCTGCAGCTTACGACACTGTTTACGAGCAAGTGTGATGAAATAGTATATTGTACAACAAAAGCATAAAACGAGCAATTTTACCCGAGACGTTCATATAGCCACCCGAGCCACGGCGAGGGTGGATAGAAACGTCGAGGGGAAAATGGGCTCAATGCTAGAGTTTTACACTCTGCTTTTCACTTCGCTTGCGAAGAAATGAAATAGCAATAGTAAAAATAAATGTTCACTTATTTTGTACCTTTTATTTTTCATGCTTTACTATATTAGTTTTATTGATTTATTTTCATCGATTTGATTGATTTTTAGGTGTAAAAAAATAAAAAAATATGTAGAAACTCTTTTGTTTGTGGTTTCACACCTTGATTGCCTTGACCTTAGACGAAGATTCTACTTTATGCACTAGAGCATAAAAAGTTATTGTATGTTGCCTAGATGCAGCATGAACACGCACTTTACGAGCATGAGAAGTGAAATAGTCGATTGTACAACAAGAGCATAAAACGAGCCATTTTACGACGTTTACGATTTTAAGACGTTCGTTCCGGTACGGCGAGGGTGGATAGACACGTCGAGGGAAAAATGGGTTTAATGCTCGAGTTTTACACTGCTTTTTACTTCGATTAATTCGAGGAAATAGCAACAGTGGAAACAATGGTTCACTTACTATGTTTCTTTTATTTTTCATGAATTACTATATACATAATTCTATTTTTTTATTTTATTGATTTATTTTGATTGATTTGGTTAATTTTTAGTTTTATATAAATAAATAAAAAAGTTAAAAACTTTCTGTTTGTGGCTGGTTGACACCTGATTAGCTTGGTCTTAGACAAAGATTTTATTTTATGCACTAGAGCATAAAAAGTCATTTTATGTCGCTTAATCTCAGCATAAAAACGAACTTTACGAGCATGAGAAGTGAAAAGTATAATATCTATAGACTACAACATCAACTTGATTGGACACATTGAAGATTGGGTGTATTGAATAAAATAAAAAAAGTCATACAATATTGTGTTTTATTTTTTAATACATACAAGTATGAAAATTCGCTTATTTTTAAGAACTCTCTCGTATCGGTAACTTTCTAGGTAGACGCGGATCTATAATTTCAGGTAGTATGCATTCCATGTAAAATTTTCTCAATTTATTTAATATGCTCTCCCAGAATCCTGTATCCTTTTCGATTTTTTCGAATAATATGCCTTTTGGAGTCCACACCACGAAGATACAGTATCTTTTTTTGTAATATTTAACTGACCTTGTACTTGATAAAAGTAGTTGTGATTTTGCTTCAGTTTTATTTTCTGAGGATCACTTTCGTCCAACACACAGAAAGTAATTTTTTTCTTTAAAATAGCTTCTGTTGGCGTCATATTTGCCGCCGAAGCTGGGCATTTGATCTCCACAATTGTTTCTTCGTCTATGACTCCGTCGGGACTCGCGCCTAAATACTGGTGTTCCTCGAGGATGTATAACCCACAAGGTGATACTTGCACTCCTAGTGCAGCTTCAGTCTCTTTTAAAGCGATGGGCTCATTCTCATTGCCGTATCTAGTAGCATCGCTACCTTTAAAATTGCTATATAAGAGTGTTTTTATAATATTTTTACACGACGTGGCAGCTCTTCTCTTACATATTTGACCAAACACTGACGCAGTAAGGCGTATTTTTCGTTGTTTGATCCATTCAGGGTTCGTTGCCTGCCCAACGGTATCTTTTTGGATATTTTCAAGTTCTATTTTACTTTTTGAAAAGTCTGCTAAGAGTGCTTGTTTTCTTTTTTCGTAGTGCTCAACTTCCATATCTGGTTCTTTTTCGATATCACCGTAATGTTCATCGGGTCCTGCGATACGTTTTCTTCGTTTTGATTTTTTGTCTTGGCTTGATTTTCTTTTCGCCTTTTCTGCCTGCCTCTTCTCATACTTCTGCGTGTAAGTCCCCAGTTCTTCATTTTTTGTTAATACTTTACTCATGGTTGCTACAAGACTCCCGGTGTTTCTTTTTGTAGCAGCTGCGTAGCAACGGGACTCATAAGATCCACGAAGGGAGTAATTTATTCGTTTGCCTCCTATAAATTTTGCGATTAGTGCATTAAACTGCTCAACAATATTGTTTGTTTGCCCCATAAGGAGACTTTCGGCATTGTTTAAAATAGGACTTATAGCGGTGTATATGTCATACCACAAGCCACAATCTTTCATTTGGCCTATGAAGTTTTCTTCGCCTGGTTTCGGGCCATTACAAAAATATGTTTTGCAGTTGGCATGCTCACCAAAAACGTGGCAAGGCCCGTTTCGTAGGTCTTTTTTTAATTCATTTACTTTCTCAGTAAAAGTTTTCCCTTCCATTTTCGAAGAAAAGTCTATTGCTCCTTTAATTGCCTTTCGTAGTCGCAATATGTTATCATTTAGGCATTTCCTCATGATAATAGGGACAGGTCCTTGTTTATTTTCAGTTTTTTTTGTCAAATTTCTCAATTTAGTGCAATAATTTCGTAATAAATGATTACTGCATTCTATTTTGTGTATAGCAGTGGAGTGGCCATATGGCAATGCTTCGTTTAAAGCACTCATGACACTGCTATCGCCATCACCAATAAGTTTGGTGTATTTCAAGCCATGCATATTTATGCTGCATTTAAAACCTTCTACTACACCGTCGGCTTCCATTGCTGTGGAGCTACCAGACCAGTTTTTAAAACATTTATGTTTCTTGACCTCAATCTTTTTATTACTTGCAACAGCGCATACAGAGCAATAAGAATTCCGTATTCCTAAAAAGAGAACCTTTTTAGTTTCATACCCAATAATGCACGCTACCCCGGATAATGAATTATAATTGCTGGTACGATATGATCTTTTTCCCCACGATGCGTCCGCTACTACTGTGATGTAGGGAACGCCATCAGCGTCTACGTTTCCTTTTTCAATTGCCATTTGTTTTTCTTCGAGTCCTGCCTCAAACATGCTCTTCAAAGAGATATCTTTTAAAACATCCCCAAGCAACAAATTCTCTTTCCCAAATGTTTTCTCCGCTATACATGGCATATCTAAATGAGCGCAAAGCTCATCTAATTGGGAAAAGCCACTACCCGAACATACGACTGCTTGAACAACATTTTTATTAATTTTAGACTCTAGTTTTTCATTATTAAATGCTTCTTTTTTGCCACACATTTTGCATTTGAAAAGAAAAGTTGACTGGAATCCGATTCTCGACTCCTTCACAAAATCCATATCTTTAAAGCTGCAATTAAATGGACTATGATCCACAGCCTTCATTTGTTCAAATAAATATTGAACATTGAAAATTCGTCGACCTGTCATTTTACGTACGACTTCCTCATTGCTATCATGATCAAGTTCAATTTGTAATGATGGTGTCGAGGACGGAGTACTCGGACTCAAATTTCTGAAAGGAAAAAAAAGTTACGTTATATTTATACCATGCAAGGTTAAATCAGAGTATACGGTGAAATAAAAATATTTGATACTGCATTATGAGGCGTACACTACTACAGAAAACTTCTAACGCCGGTGACGCTATGCAAAAAATACGTTTCGATTTTCGGTGCCATATTGTGCGCGCGACTACATTTTTAATACAAGCTTTTTGCTGACTGTACTTGCATTTTCATCCAAACTACTTTTCCGTACCAAATGTGGAAGAAGTGGGTCAAATTCAACTCGCAAGATTTTACCTGCACATACATTCATAGGTACATACATTGCAACTATTGCAAGGTAAAAGCTTGTAAAAATAATAATAAAAACACCAACCTGCTAAAATTTTGAAATTGAGGCGGAGGATCGGTATTGTTATCACTATCAGACTGCTCACTGGCATGCTCTCCGGTGCCAAGCGTACTGCACATGTAAAAAATACATACATAGTGAAATGACGTCAGTCGCCATTAGTCAAAGTAATAACAGAGACTACCAGAGGTAATACTTCGTTCGTAATACCTTACTTATCGCCCTTAATGAACAATGGGATATTATAGTGCTATGACCTGTATAAGTGAAATAACAGAAGTGCGGTGTACATCGATCAAGATAATAAACTGAAATCATCTTTAATAGCCGTGTCAATATAGGTACGAGTAGGTACTAGTCTCAGTGCAGTTGCAGTCAAGAGCGAAAATAAAACTACAAGTGAAAAACGTAAGTAGCTGTGAAATAAGTTTTTGGTAAAAAAAAAAATCTGTTCAAGCTTTTTTTTTTGCTGACTGTACTTTTTGTCGACTTTACTAGCATTGTTACCTATTAAACTACATCATACGAAATTTCAAGTCGATGCCATTAACCGTTGAAGAATTCCGTCCTGCGGAGACGATCCTGGCCGGACTACCAGGATGTCAGCTACCAGATTATTGTATTGTCACGCAATTCACATAAGTATACCAAATTTCAAGTCAATTCGACCACTGAAACTGAGTCAAATTCAACTCGCAGGATTTGAGCCTCACATACATACATACGAGTACATAGGTACATACATTGCAAGTTAAATAAAAGATTGTAAACTAGTAAAAATAATAATAAAAACACTAACCTGCTTAAATTTAGAGGTTGAGGTGGAGGATCGGTATTGTTATCACTATCAGACTGCTCACTGGCATGCTCTCCGGTGCCAAGCGTACTGCACATGTGAAAAATACATACATGGTGAAATGACGTCAGTCGCCATTAGTCAAAGTAATAACAGAGACTACCAGAGGTAATACTTCGTTCGTAATACCTTACTTACCGCCCTAATACACAATGTGCTATTACAGTGCTATGACCTGTATAAGTGAAATAACAAGTTTGTGTGGTGTACCTACGTCGTACAAAAATAATAAATAAAGGTACGAGTACGAAAATTCATTTTTAATACAAGCTTTTTTGCTGACTGTACTTTTTGTCGACTTTACTAGCATTGTTACCCAAACTACATTTATTTTGTACCTATACCAAAAACAAGTCGATAACATTGTAACAGTTGAAGAGTTCCGTCCTTCGGAGACGATTCTGGCCGGACTACCAGGATGTCAGCTACCAGATTATTGTATTGTCACGCAATTTACATAATTATGCAAAATTTCAAGTCAATCCGACTGCTAGAAGTTGGTCGAATGCAAGATTTGATTACAGACAAATATCGGGACAGGTGAAACTAAATAAAAGCTTGTAATAGAGGACAAGGAAGAAAAATCTTACGCTACTGTCCTAGTTATAACTTACCTATTAGGATTAATGTTTTCTTTTTTATGACGAGCCGGTCCTTTTTTTTTCCTACGAGCCGATAACCATAATCTTGTCTTCGATGATCTTTTCACTTCTGGAAACAAGAACATTAATAATTATTTTTTATGGGAGCGCCATAGTTCGCATAGGTACTCTTTTCTCTTTTCTAGTAAAACCATAATTATTTTTTGTCCAAATCATCGTTTGTCAGTATGCGAGCCGATATATGGACCCATTTTTTATAAGTACTTGGTAATATTGACTAAAATGCATCTAGGTAGGTACTTACCCTGTTTATCCATTTTTGTAACATAAAAATGCAAAGTCCATATAAGAAAGCCAAGGTCGTCGAACAGTATGTGCACACACACCACCAGTATCACCAAGAAATATCAAATCCGTTATCAGTCCAAGTCGTAAGTAGTTAGATCGCGTTTATGATACGAAGAGAATTCACCAAAATAATATTACGTAACTCTCGCGCACAGCTGACGAGTCACTACTAACGAGCGACGCACGCACACGCAGGGCCAGCGTAAACCAAGGACAAAGGGCGGCGCGTACCGCCCTCCCCCGTACCGTTCCCCCGCGCTAGAGTGATTCGCTGCAGATTCGCATAAAAAATGTATAGTTTTTTTACTGATTTTCGTAGTTTCGTTCTCATTTGAAAACCACAAAATCATTTCGGAAAAATGCTTTTTCTTATGAAACTACATAGTTTAGTCGATGCCGGAAATAGGTTTTGACTTCAATCTGAACTATATTTTGGCCGTAGTATTTAACCGAACTGCACAGGGTTTTTGGCTCTTAAAATGCAAAACTTGTACTCGTTCTATTTTCTTTGTAATACCATTTCAAGAGTCATAAACTAATTTCAGGCCTAGATATGCCTTATCTCATTGTATTTACAAAAAATCATGATGATGCTACTTGTTATTTTAAAATAAGGACGTAACTACGATTTGTATGGAGAATCAAGCTTGCTGCGGACTCTTAATGCTTGTACTCCATTATAGATCAGTCTTGAGTCAACCTTTGGCGATGTGAGTGTCTTTAGAGCTGCTTGACTGTCACTGAGTATATAGATGTAAGGGTCCTACGAGACGTTAAATGAACATTGCGGAGTGTAAATTAAGACTGGTTCAATCTCCGTCTAACCGACCGGAACGGACGACCAAGGCCAATTGGTTAGAGAACCTGACTACGAAGCTTGAGATCCTGGGTTCGAATAACGGCCGGGGCAGATATTTGTATGAATAATACGAATGTTTGTTCTCGGCTCTTGGGTGTTTAATATATATTTAAGTATATATTTATCCGTTGCCTAGTGTCCATATTACAAGCTGTGCTTAGTTTGGGCTAGATCAATAGGGATGTTGACACCATTAAAAAATAATTCGAAGACACGACTCCAGTAAAAATACGCTTTATTTTAGCCCTGAAAACCAGATTAATTTTCGATTAACTGCAAAATTAGATTTTTTGTTGCTTTAAAACAAATAAATAGTTAGTTGATTGAGTGTGCGAACAAGTGACGTCATAAGTTGCTATTTCCATTCAAACTCTATGGGAGAATTGTGTTTTGACAGCTCATAAAAAGTACGTCAATTGATTGGTGGTGTCAACGGGTGACACTCTTTCCCGGCCCGTATAATACCGGGATGGAAATACCGACCCTGTTTTTCGTGTACACGCCCATAGAAGCTCCTGTCAGTTTCTATGGGCGTGTACAGTTATCCGGGCCGGGAAAGAGTGTCATCCGTGTCAACATCCCTATTGGTGTCCCCAACCCAACAAAGCGCTAGTTTGCATCACAGGAGCTGCCTACCATGGAATGAGGGCTATCGTTTTTTGTCTCACTAAATGGCGCACTGTTGCGTGAGGTTTTTAAGTATGGCTTTCAAAGTCTGTTATTACGGGCGTGAAAACAAAGTTTAGATTAAAGTCATATTTAATACACCTTAAAACCGTACCATAAAAATATCGAGCATGCCACAGTGTTGTTTATTCCCCGTTTTGTTCGGAAAAAAGGGAGGACAAAGGTTTCCGAAAGACAAAACTGTCTCAAAACACAGACATTCATTGCCCTGGAACGCATATTTGCCATAATTAATTTCAGATATTGCAAAATATTCACAAAATTATTCTAATTATAAATAAACCCGCGTAGCTCACCCAAAAACTATGAGATTTGACATTTCGGAGACCTCACGCTACACTAGCGCCTCTAGTGGCGAATTCATACGCGATAACCCTCATTGACCCAATGTGCGCCTGGCTGTAGGAGAATAACTGGTGTTCGTACCCGTTGTAACTCCATGTTTGTTCCAGCGTGTGGAACCCCCGCATCCCGGAGCCGATGCTAGCGGTGGTGTCTATGTGGGCGGCGGCGTGGCCGGGCTGGCTGGCGGCGGCGCCGGTCGCCACCGGGGTGGGCCCGCGGCTGCTGGAGGCCGTGCGCGGCTGGGACCCCACCGGCGACACGCAGCCGCTGCACCACTGGGTGCTGCCCTGGCACTCGCTGGCAGGTACCTGGCACCTACTGGCTGCCAGCTTGGCTCACAAAATATGTCTATTTAAATCGTGCTACAGCGAGCTCAGAGTTACTCAGCGAGCTGTAGAGAGGACTATGCTCGGGGCACAGTATAACAAGTTTTCCCTGCAGTAGGCCGACGCCTTTGAAGTAAGGAGGTACGCAAGTAAGGAGGAAGGGTTGTCACAAATTAAAAATTTGGAAGGTACTCAGATGTTTTTTACGAGTCTATATAAAACAAAATGAATTAGGGATGGCATACTTGCTAAAAGTAAGAAGTATCAAAATATACTATTTTTAAAATACAACTTTTTTTTCTACGTAATGTACTTTCATAGATTAGTAACCGACAAATACTTTCGGTTTCTGGATTTAACGGACTTGAAGTTCCTGTTATTGAATTTAATTAAGTATATAAAAAACAATAAATATATTATATAAAAATGGATGAAAATCTTAGTTCCTTATTTATGCGAGATGAAGATTTGCACGCAACCACAGTACATGTCGAATGCACCATAATATTTTTTTTTATAAATTTAAATGTTAAAAAACGTGCTAGCCCTAGATGACGTGTCCCAAGCTACTAAGAACGGCGAAGTATGCAGCTGGGGCTCCTCCCACCCGCGTCTCACCCCTCACGCCCCGCACGATTGCTCTGTCTACACGTCTCCGTCGGATTACTGTAGGGAAACTTGTTATACTGTGCTCGGGGTTTCGACTCGAATCAGAAATTAGGGGATAAGTAGAAAAACGAGGGTCACCGACTTAGCCAAGCGAATTAGGCCCTCGAAGTGGCATTGGGCAGGCACCATATCACAGAGAACAGGTAGTCGTCGGGGCTGACTTACGCAATAATGTACCGTCTTTTGGATCTACGCAGTGACCATTTGTTCCTCTTCCAGGCGAAGCCCTATCAACGTCAGTGTACCCGCTGATCCGTTCGCGGCTAGCGGCGGCGCTGTCGGCGTGGCACCCGGCGGACGGGTCGGCGCGGCCGCTGCTGGGCGCGTGGCGCGGCGCGTGGGGCGCCGCCCTGCCCGCCATGCTGCATCAGCACATCGTGCCCAAGCTGGAGCACTGTCTGCAGACCGCGCCCGTGCACCTCGTGGGAAGGGAGAATAGTGAGTGACGGTGACGGACCTTGCGGCCTGACCTTTTATTATTAAACATGGGTTTTTACCGCTAGGGACCGCGTTTAGACACTATATAGCGACCGTGTTTAATCACTAGCGACAATGATTAATCAGTAATGACCGCATTTGACTACTAGCGACGGCTTTTATCAACTAGCGACCGTGTTTAACCACTAGCGACAATGATTAATCAGTAATGACCGCATTTGACTACTAGCGACCGCTTTTATCAACTAGCGACCGTGTTTAACCACTAGCGACAATGATTAATCAGTAATGACCGCATTTGACTACAAGCGACGGCTTTTATCAACTAGCGACCGTGTCTAACCACTAGCGACAATGATAAATCAGTAATGACCGCATTTGACTACTAGCGACCGCTTTTATCAACTAGCGACCGTGTTTAACCACTAGCGACAATGATAAATCAGTAATGACCGCATTTGACTACAAGCGACCGCTTTTATCAACTAGCGACCGTGTTTAACCACTAGCGACAATGATTAATCAGTAATGACCGCATTTGACTACTAGCGACGGCTTTTATCAACTAGCGACCGTGTTTAACCACTAGCGACAATGATTAATCAGTAATGACCGCATTTGACTACTAGCGAGCACGTCTAACCACGAGCGATTGTGTTTGACTACTGGCGACCGTAATCACTAGTAACTGTCGTGAAAATGTCGTCAGCAAAAGTCATCAAAGATATTTTTATGTTAACAGCGGCATGGGGCTGGTGCGCGGAGTGGGAGGAGCTCCTGGGCGCGCCGACGCTCGCGGCCATAGCGGCGCGCGCTCTGCTGCCGCGCTGGCTGGCCGCGCTGGCCGCCTGGCTCAACACGCAGCCCCAGCATCGCGCCGTGCTCAACAGCTACACGCAGTTCAAGGTGCGTGTGGTAACATTGTGGTAACATGCGGTAACACTGGCGCCATAGCGGCGCGCGCGCTGCTGCCGCGCTGGCTGGCCGCCTGGCTCAACACGCAGCCCCAGCATCGCGCCGTGCTCAACAGCTACACGCAGTTCAAGGTGCGTGTGGTAACATTGTAGTAACATGAGGTAACACTGGCGCCATAGCGGCGCGCGCGCTGCTGCTGCGCTGGCTGGCCGCCTGGCTCAACACGCAGCCCCAGCATCGCGCCGTGCTCAACAGCTACACGCAGTTCAAGGTGCGTGTGGTAACATTGTGGTAACATGCGGTAACACTGGCGCCATAGCGGCGCGCGCGCTGCTGCCGCGCTGGCTGGCCGCGCTGGCCGCCTGGCTCAACACGCAGCCCCAGCATCGCGCCGTGCTCAACAGCTACACGCAGTTCAAGGTGCGTGTGGTAACATTGTGGTAACATGCGGTAACACTGGCGCCATAGCGGCGCGCGCGCTGCTGCCGCGCTGGCCGCCTGGGTCAACACGCAGCCCCAGCATCGCGCCGTGCTCAACAGCTACACGCAGTTCAAGGTGTGTGTGGTAACACTGCGGTAACATGCGGTAACACTGGCGCCATAGCGGCGCGCGCGCTGCTGCCGCGCTGGCCGCCTGGCTCAACACGCAGCCCCAGCATCGCGCCGTGCTCAACAGCTACACGCAGTTCAAGGTGCGTGTGGTAACATTGTGGTAACATGCGGTAACACTGGCGCCATAGCGGCGCGCGCGCTGCTGCCGCGCTGGCTGGCCGCGCTGGCCGCCTGGCTCAACACGCAGCCCCAGCATCGCGCCGTGCTCAACAGCTACACGCAGTTCAAGGTGCGTGTGGTAACATTGTGGTAACATGCGGTAACACTGGCGCCATAGCGGCGCGCGCGCTGCTGCCGCGCTGGCTGGCCGCCTGGCTCAACACGCAGCCCCAGCATCGCGCCGTGCTCAACAGCTACACGCAGTTCAAGGTGCGTGTGGTAACATTGTGGTAACATGCGGTAACACTGGCGCCATAGCGGCGCGCGCGCTGCTGCCGCGCTGGCTGGCCGCGCTGGCCGCCTGGCTCAACACGCAGCCCCAGCATCGCGCCGTGCTCAACAGCTACACGCAGTTCAAGGTGTGTGTGGTAACACTGCGGTAACATGCGGTAACACTGGCGCCATAGCGGCGCGCGCGCTGCTGCCGCGCTGGCCGCCTGGCTCAACACGCAGCCCCAGCATCGCGCCGTGCTCAACAGCTACACGCAGTTCAAGGTGCGTGTGGTAACATTGTGGTAACATGAGGTAACACTGGCGCCATAGCGGCGCGCGCGCTGCTGCCGCGCTGGCTGGCCGCGCTGGCCGCCTGGCTCAACACGCAGCCCCAGCATCGCGCCGTGCTCAACAGCTACACGCAGTTCAAGGTGCGTGTGGTAACACTGCTGTAACATGCGGTAACACTGGCGCCATAGCGGCGCGCGCGCTGCTGCCGCGCTGGCTGGCCGCGCTGGCCGCCTGGCTCAACACGCAGCCCCAGCATCGCGCCGTGCTCAACAGCTACACGCAGTTCAAGGTGCGTGTGGTAACATTGTGGTAACATGCGGTAACACTGGCGCCATAGCGGCGCGCGCGCTGCTGCCGCGCTGGCTGGCCGCGCTGGCCGCCTGGCTCAACACGCAGCCCCAGCATCGCGCCGTGCTCAACAGCTACACGCAGTTCAAGGTGCGTGTGGTAACGATGCGGTAACATGCGGTAACACTGGCGCCATAGCGGCGCGCGCGCTGCTGCCGCGCTGGCTGGCCGCGCTGGCCGCCTGGCTCAACACGCAGCCCCAGCATCGCGCCGTGCTCAACAGCTACACGCAGTTCAAGGTGCGTGTGGTAACATTGTGGTAACATGCGGTAACCCTGGCGCCATAGCGGCGCGCGCGCTGCTGCCGCGCTGGCTGGCCGCGCTGGCCGCCTGGCTCAACACGCAGCCCCAGCATCGCGCCGTGCTCAACAGCTACACGCAGTTCAAGGTGCGTGTGGTAACATTGTGGTAACATGCGGTAACACTGGCGCCATAGCGGCGCGCGCGCTGCTGCCGCGCTGGCTGGCCGCGCTGGCCGCCTGGCTCAACACGCAGCCCCAGCATCGCGCCGTGCTCAACAGCTACACGCAGTTCAAGGTGCGTGTGGTAACACTGTGGTAACATGCGGTAACACTGGCGCCATAGCGGCGCGCGCGCTGCTGCCGCGCTGGCCGCCTGGCTCAACACGCAGCCCCAGCATCGCGCCGTGCTCAACAGCTACACGCAGTTCAAGGTGCGTGTGGTAACATTGTGGTAACATGCGGTAACACTGGCGCCATAGCGGCGCGCGCGCTGCTGCCGCGCTGGCCGCCTGGCTCAACACGCAGCCCCAGCATCGCGCCGTGCTCAACAGCTACACGCAGTTCAAGGTGCGTGTGGTAACACTGCGGTAACATGCGGTAACACTGGCGCCATAGCGGCGCGCGCGCTGCTGCCGCGCTGGCTGGCCGCGCTGGCCGCCTGGCTCAACACGCAGCCCCAGCATCGCGCCGTGCTCAACAGCTACACGCAGTTCAAGGTGTGTGTGGTAACACTGCGGTAACATGCGGTAACACTGGCGCCATAGCGGCGCGCGCGCTGCTGCCGCGCTGGCTGGCCGCGCTGGCCGCCTGGCTCAACACGCAGCCCCAGCATCGCGCCGTGCTCAACAGCTACACGCAGTTCAAGGTAGGTGTGGTAACACTGCGGTAACATGCGGTAACACTGGCGCCATAGCGGCGCGCGCGCTGCTGCCGCGCTGGCTGGCCGCGCTGGCCGCCTGGCTCAACACGCAGCCCCAGCATCGCGCCGTGCTCAACAGCTACACGCAGTTCAAGGTGCGTGTGGTAACACTGCGGTAACATGCGGTAACACTGGCGCCATAGCGGCGCGCGCGCTGCTGCCGCGCTGGCTGGCCGCGCTGGCCGCCTGGCTCAACACGCAGCCCCAGCATCGCGCCGTGCTCAACAGCTACACGCAGTTCAAGGTGCGTGTGGTAACACTGTGGTAACATGCGGTAACACTGGCGCCATAGCGGCGCGCGCGCTGCTGCCGCGCTGGCTGGCCGCGCTGGCCGCCTGGCTCAACACGCAGCCCCAGCATCGCGCCGTGCTCAACAGCTACACGCAGTTCAAGGTGCGTGTGGTAACACTGTGGTAACATGCGGTAACACTGGCGCCATAGCGGCGCGCGCGCTGCTGCCGCGCTGGCTGGCCGCGCTGGCCGCCTGGCTCAACACGCAGCCCAGCATCGCGCCGTGCTCAACAGCTACACGCAGTTCAAGGTGTGTGTGGTAACATTGTAGTAACATGCGGTAACACTGGCGCCATAGCGGCGCGCGCGCTGCTGCCGCGCTGGCTGGCCGCGCTGGCCGCCTGGCTCAACACGCAGCCCCAGCATCGCGCCGTGCTCAACAGCTACACGCAGTTCAAGGTGCGTGTGGTAACATTGTGGTAACATGCGGTAACACTGGCGCCATAGCGGCGCGCGCGCTGCTGCCGCGCTGGCTGGCCGCGCTGGCCGCCTGGCTCAACACGCAGCCCCAGCATCGCGCCGTGCTCAACAGCTACACGCAGTTCAAGGTGCGTGTGGTAACACTGGCGCCATAGCGGCGCTATGGCGCAAACTAACCTACTCGTACTAGACGCATGAGTTAAATAGTTTTCGGGGTCTCTATTGTTTCCCATACAATTTAAACTCCGATTTTAACACTCCATAACGTTATTCATCATAATTTTTGCAAGTCATATTATCTTAAGTCATAACATTAAACAGTATAAAGCAAAGGGATCCCAGTTTTCGGATGCAACAACAAATAAGTGTACACAAGCTTCACCATACTTAATATATGTGACGATAACAATTTGTGTAACTCGTTGAGAATCAAGTTGTTACAGCGCGATGCCACTGCAAGGTATTTGAGTGACGTGACATAGAATTAATAAGTTTGGCAAGAAGTAACAGAAAAACTCCAAATATACTATCCACTATACTAAAAGGTTGTCTTCATAAGTACAGATGTGTAATCAAAAACTCCTTTCCACAGAAAATGTTCTCCGAAGACCTCTTAAAAGAGCCGGGCGTCCGAGACGCCTTCAGAAAAGCCCTCGACATGATGAACCGAAGTGCAGACATCGACTCCGTCGAACCACCGCCCCCGCCCCGCTTCACCATCCCCGTAGAAAAGAAGGAAACCTCAAAGATCGTAGACGTTCTCGCTTCAGTGACACAGCAAAAATCATTCTCAGAACTTCTGGAGTCCCGGTGTATTGAAAGAGGGATTACTTTCGTTCCTGTAGTCGGTAAGACGAGAGAAGGAAGGCCGTTGTATAAAATTGGGGCGGATATGCAGTGCTATGTTATAAGGAATGTTATTATGTATTCCCAGGATAGTGGTAGGACGTTTGAGCCTGTTGGGTTAGACAGGCTTTTAGGGTTGGCAGAGGAGTAAGATTTTAGAAGTGACTTGTAAAATTATCGATTGAAATCACAGCTTAGGGTTGCCACCTCTTATTGCTCTATTGGTAATGTTCTATAGTGGCCTAGTTATTATCAAATTGGTCGACTCGACTGTACATTATGAAAGGCACTGACGAAATTCTAACTTCTCAAGTCAAATCGTAAATACAACTTATATTAAGTGATGATTTTAGGTTAATGAATAAATATGTGATGAAGATTAGAATGTTTTATTGATTTCCGTATCTAGTATGTATCATCATCATCATCACATCACCGTCCACTGTCAGATATAGGCCTCCGCCATACAGGAGTAAACCTCAGATACCCCATCTTTTTTTATTCTAAGTTGATTTAAATATCTAAGTCGTTTATATCAAATACCTTAATTATATTAAATGATATTGTAGCGGATAACTCACGTCTTAAACCGAGTTTAGCTCGAAATGTTTCGGGCTATTTCGTAGCCCTTCTTCTCAGGAGCACGCGACTCGGCGGCTGCCGCAACACGCACACTACGCGCCACCGCTCTGCTCGCACGACTCGTCGCGCTAAACACGGTTTAAGACGTGAGTTATCCGTTACAATATAATTTAATATGAGTGAGTCTCACGGTAGTTATACCTTAATTACTTTAATAAAATTCGTATGTTTTGTTACGTCAGTAATTATATTTGATTCCTAACTGTACAGTCGTAATTTGAAGTTGTAAGTTGCGCTTCGTCGTATTTAGGAGAAAATCAAACTGATAGAAAAATGGGTTAACTCACTTTCCCGAAACGTACACTTTCTCTAAAAGTGCACTTCTTCAGAAGGATCACTTTCACGGAACTTATACTGTCTCTAAAAGTGCACTTCTCAATAGGTACTTTTTCTCAAATGGTGCATTTTCTCAGAAGGTGCACTTTTTCAAAAAGTGTATTTTCTCAGATAGAGCACTTTCATAGAAGATACTGTTACGTTCGTGGGGTGGGTTCGTGATTGAAAAGCACTTTTAACACCGATGAATAAGAGTAGGATTTATTTTCACACTGTTACTTAACTTTACAAAACACTTAAAAACACTTCACAGTAATTTCGCACTCTAAAACTCACTTACAAGTCGCTTTGATTCTCTTCGATGTTTATCGCTCGGTATCGCATTCGAAACTGTCTCCGCCGCAACCTCGCCCGGCTTATATACCCCCGGTGAATCGGTCCACAAAGTTCGAGAACAGTCCAGCTAGGACGTCATACCTACATCTCGAATGTTCCGGAAACGAGTAGAGTGTCTGTCTCTTTCATGTGCTATCTCTCTCACACAGTTACTAGAATATTCCGGAAACAGGATCATCAGTCTGTTTCTCTCACACATATAGGCTATCCTTGTCACACACCTTCTCGAATGTTCTCAGTATAGCTGTCTCTTTCTAATCGTGCTATCTCTTTCACTCCTATGGAAAATTTCGCCATATACTGAAATGTACTTCAGAGGCCCATAAGGGGTCCTGAAAACGCCTGAAAACGGGTTTTCAGGTTATGGCGTCATCGGATAGAGGGTGGCCTGAAACGGACTGAAAACATGTTTCAGGCGCCTGAAAACAACGGTAACTTGGATGAAATTTTGATAAACTAATATGTGATAGAGCATCCTCTGAAACGGCCTGAAACCGTATTCCAGCCTACTGAAAACGCCTCCAATGGGTCGAAAAGCACAATCAAAGTTTCCACCTAACCCACCGCCGTAACAATACATTTTCTCAAAAGGTGCACTTTTTCAAATTATTAACAAATTATATTTATTAATATAAATCTCTAATTTGATAAAGCCGGGCAAGCGCATGTCAAGCCATGCATAGTGTTAGGTGCCATAGTTGCCCAACCTTCACAATACGTTCAAAAGTTAGATGCGATTATTTCCGAAACTGTTGATTTTATCGAAAAATAGTATTTGAAGACCCCTACCATTTTTATAAGACCTATTCAACGAAACCCCACACAGGGTTGGAGCGAAAAAAAATTAACCCCACTTTGTATATGATAGGTACCCAAAATTTTTTTTGTCCTTTTTTACCATTTTGTTGGCGTGAATAATGTACTTACATATACGAAATGTGTGCGCTTTGGGAAAGTACACTTTGAAATAGTGCACCTTCCGAAAAACTGCCCCAATTGGGAGTGTACATTTAGCGGAAAGTGCACTTTTAGAGAAAGTGTACGTTTTGGGAAAGTGAGTTTTTCGAGCCTAACCCAAAACTGGCCAGTATTCAATTATCTAAATAGTATGTCACCTCGCTAAATTGGTATTGGCATTGGTGCTTTCGTAACTTTTAGACTGGCCATTACTGACTGGTTTTAGTTCTGGGCTGGGTAAAAAAGGGATGTAAAGCCATGATTTAAAGACACACTTAACATGCTTTAAATTATAGAGTATTCGATTCTGCTCTCGATACTGAACAAACTACTTTCAGGTGATTTGATTAACACCTTGTATATTTGGTTTGGCGAAGTAGTTACCAACTTAAAGCACAGTTCAGATCTGCAAGAAAAATCGTGCAAATTGTAGTAAAGCGG
Organism: Choristoneura fumiferana; assembly: GCF_025370935.1. NCBI lineage: Eukaryota > Metazoa > Arthropoda > Insecta > Lepidoptera > Tortricidae > Choristoneura > Choristoneura fumiferana. The sequence continues at coordinate 3,806,184 of NC_133491.1, forward strand.
AACTAAAGCAGCGTAAAGCGAACTAGTTGAAATCGTCGATCGAACGACGCAATGTAAAGCAATTTGCAAGATTTTTTCTTGCAGACTTAAACGGCATAAGTAAAAGGAAATTAATTATAAATAAGTATACAAGTTTTTGCAACAATATATTTAATGATTAAAAAAACACCTGAAATCAAAGTAACATACAAAACAACAAACACTTAGGATCATAAACTAATTATGTAACATTCGATTTAGTTTTGTTTAAGTATTATGTTAAATTATTCGACGAACTAACAAAAGTAAATTCGTTTACAATGGCGTGATATAAGTTAGACTTGCCTTGAGAAAAGTATTTTTTTTATAATTGCAAAATATGTAGTATAATAATAGCAATCTTATTTATTAATTAGATTAACTAATTAATTATTTAAATAAGTACAATATACGACCTAGAACCATTCCATCATTATTAAATTTCCCCAAGGCACGAATTTTGGCAAGTTCATGATAAATTAAAAAATAAATTCGATTTTTTTTTATTTAAAGAATTAACCTAACAGGTTAACTAAGTAGGTAAATAATATAAGGCAGAAAACATTTTTAAAAATAAATTCGATTTAGTGGAGTACATTTTCCAAAAGGTCGGCTTAGTGCATTCACTCAGTCTATATTTTTGTGCAAAATAAGTAAGTAGGAGTATCTAATTAAGTAACTAATTATGTAAATTTTGTCAATAGACTTTGTTCTTTTTTTAGCGTCAAATCATTGTTATAGCAAGCTTCTTTAGTGCTGATACGGTGGGTCTTATCTCTTGCTTTTATGTTTCTATTTAAATTATTTTTATGAGGCAATTTATACATACAATTTGAGATAAATTGCCAGATATTCTAGACTCCATTTTGTATGTTACATCTACAGTGAATTTATATAGAACTAACTAAAAAAACTCATTAGGGCCATTTTAATCGTTTCGAATAGGTACCGCATTCGCATTGACACAATTAATGTCACCTTCAAATTAAATGAGTAATTATTTTGTGCACGAAAAATGGAAAATATCCTTTAAACTTTAAATCGAAGCGTATCCTTTAAAATTTAATAGGGTATTATGATTGGTTTTTTGGAGTCTTTTTGTATTTTTTATTTCAACTCCAAATTTGTTACTTTTACGGGTATCCCGTGAAACCATATCGACATAAGTAACGTATTGCATAACTAGCGTAGTAGAAATAAGCAACCTGAGATATGTATGCATAGGAAAAATTCGTGTCTAAATTCCTGTCCAGCGGTGGTGTAGGGGTTATAGCACGCAGCACGGATTGCTGAGGACCTGGGTTCGATTCCCAGCGCTGGTCTCTTTTTCTGGTTTTTTTGTGCATCCACGTCTCAGTTTGTATTTTCGATTTAATAGGGTACGCTTCGATTACAGCGGAGCGGAGCAAAGGCGCAGAATCTGAGAAATAATACAAGTTGCGGTTCACGTCTCGTCCCAATCTCCTTGTGAATTGATAAGACGTGGATCTTGATGGCTATTAGCAACTCGCTTGAGCCGCCTCGCGAGGCAAGCGCATGAGGATTATATTCTACAAAGGGCTCAAAATCGCACCGAAAGTGCCTGCCCCGCGAGGTGGCTCGCTCATTAAGGACCAGCAGGGCTACTACGAAACTCGAAACTCGAAGTTCGTGTCGTGCGGTCCCTCTCGCTCTTGTATTAAATAGTATAAGTGTCAGAGGGACCGCATGACACGAACTTCGAGTTTCGAGTTTCGTACTAGCCCTGCTGGCTATTTTAACGATACGTTAAATGAGCTAGTTTCTTTACGTAAAGGCTCAGCTATTGGTTTAGTTATAACGGTATCGTTACATTAAGAGCCGTTTAACTATGGCCTCTATGGGTTAAGCTAAGGTATAAAGGTATGTGTTAGTATAATTTCGTTTAAAAAGCAGCTGGTCTAATAGTAAAAGGTCTAAGAAGCAATTCGTCTAACAAGCAAGTGGTCTAAGAAACAACTGGTCTAAGTAGCAAGTGGTCTAAAAAGCAACTGATCCGAACCCGTTTGTGTTGAAAACTTAAAAAATATAGGTTATAGGTTAGGTTAGAATTGCGTCAAGCCGCGAAGCACCTCAGCCACGCGGAATAGGAGCTCCGGTCGACTTTGGGTCAAAGAATTAAAATTCACGAACGGTCACTGCACTTTTTAAACCACTTGGTACTACGACCAGTTACTTCTTAGACCAGTTTCTTCTTAGACCACTTGCTACTTAGACCAGCTGCTTTTCTTTCTTTCAGACGACGACTGCGTTACTTTTCTATTCCTCTTATTAATTAGTTTTATCTGTAGTATTATCAGGTATTTTATTTTGTACCTCAACCGCTTCGTTAACCTCCACAGTTTGTTCAACCGGTTTATTTCTATGGTAACTGTAAGCTCTCAAACACTGTATTCCATTAGCCAGGCCTAAGCAGAAGTTGCATAAGGACAAAGCGTAGTTAATAGGCTTTATCACCAAACAGTATCGGGTCCATATGATGCCAGTGGCTGCGAGCGAGGCTGACTGCGATGGTGATACCTTCTCGATGGGGCGACGGAACTCGTCAATAGATGTCATTACTAAACCCTGAAACATTGTAGGTTCCGGTTAGACGGGATCCGGTAATGTACGTCCCTGAAAGTACGACCCGTAATGTACGACTTAATAATGCACGCGCTCTCATTATTAAATATGGGTGACGGGTGACAGTGACACGAATTATCCAGGCGTACATTATTGTTGAGCATGGGCACAGATCAAAAAGTTAGATCATGTTAATTAACCATCTTAGTTAGCAATACAATAAAAAACGATTGACTGGAGAAAGTTCTGTTGTGACACAAAATCATTTCACACAATCCATTTTTAACTGCCACTGCTGTGAAGTCCGACTTTTAGAACTTTAATCACATTCTGGGACAATACGGGACGCACCGTAACCGCTCCCTATTAAAAGCAGTAAATAAACAAAACGGCAAAAAAGTAGTTAAATTAAGAGGTGCCGCTAATCAAGTTGTCTTTTGGTAATTATTTCAGAACATCGCGTCATACATTTATTATCTCCAATGTGGGAGATTTAGTTTCGATTACACCATATTAAATATTTAACAGTTTGAATGACATAATTATTATGTTTTTGGGGTGGGGACTGATAAGCTTATTTACATAATTCATAGTAAGTAACTATACGCAAGAAATTGTTTTTTTTTTTGTAGTGTAAATCCTATAAAAACTGTCATACAAATTGAATGAAGGTGCCACTTTTTGTCACATTTTTGCCGTAGGTAAATTTTAGGAAATAAGGTTAATTTATAAATTTATACTTAATTTAAGTTTTTTGCTATGCTTTTTATTGACTGTACTTGTAATTGTCATCCAAATTAGGTAGGTACATAATTTGTATCACAATTTAACTCAATGCGATCCCTAGAAGGGTGAAATTCGACTTGCAAGATTAGTCAAGATTTCTACCTAAACATGTATTCATCATCATCATCATCATCCCAGCCTATATACGTCCCACTGCTGGGCACAGGCCTCCTCTCAGATCAAGAGGGCTTGGGCCATAGTTCCCACGCGGGCCCAGTGCGGATTGGGAACTTCGCACGCACCATTGAATCGCTTCGCAGGTTTGTGCAGGTTTCTTCACGATGTTTTCCTTCACCGCAAAGCTCGTGGTAAATTTCAAATGTAATTTCGCACATGAATTTCGAAAAACTCAGAGGTGCGAGCCGAGGTTCGAACCCACGACCCTCTGCTTGAGAGGCGATAGGTCAAACCACTAGGCCACCACGGCTTCTAAACATGTATTACAAGTTAGAAATTCAAGCCGCATCTCGCTCTCCTTTTAATATTAAAATCGTACCTGCTCCGATTCTATGGATTACAGATATTACAGTTGAGTAATTATCATTGTTCACAAAGTTATAAGCACTGTTTTATATCTATTTTCTGCACACTATACCGAAGATAGATACGTAACCAAATTGCGGAACGATTACGAATAACGGACTTAACATTCGAAAGGCCGTACGATAATAATAATAACGCCAAATTTCTGTCGAATCCAATTTCAGCCGAATACGTCGAAGCATGAAACCAACTGCGGAGATTCGGTCGCGTGTCTTCCGCATAATGTATTAGATATTTAGTCTGTGCTTACCGCCCAGTGTTGTTTTACTGTTAGGTTATGGGCCCAGCACGCTTCACTGTGCCACGGCACTGCACCACTACAGTTAAGCGGGCCACAGACGCCTACAGATTCCAGATTTATAGTCACACACATATCAACCGGCCAGAATGATTGGCAATGGTTTACCTAAACTGCTTGCTGACTGGGCATTCTTGCCATAGGTCTATTACGAGTGGCACCTACATTTTGCATTGCATTCTAGCCTTACGATTTCAATTCTATTCTAAAATAGCACAGAATCCAGTGATATACACCTTTGGCCGGTGTGTTCCCACTAGTTCCATTAGCAGTAGGTACTATAATAGAGTTCTATAATAGTACTGCCAATGGAACTAGTGGGAACACACCGTTTGGCCTCATCTGCATTCAACATCAGGTGAGATAGGTTGGAGTCAATCATGGTCAGTTTTAATTGCGGTCGGTCCGCAGCGGCCCTTAGGTACTCAAAAATGCTAATTAGTACTATCACAACGAAAAAAAATATTCAAGTGCCTGAGTTAATGGACGTTTCTGATTAAAGTGGTTAAACTACATCACTACTTATATACATTAGTAACAAACAAAATTCTAATTACTATACTACTTCTACTAAGTATCTAAACCTCACAAAGCCAAAAGAAAAGCGCTTTGCTACTTAGACAAGGGTAGGTAATGAAATGGGCTGGATCACGTTATACATAATCCAACCCAACAATTTCCAATTTCGTTTGGTGTTGCCTTTTTACTAAAACCACACAATGTTGCTATCTATATTTATAAATAAATATATAGTATTATAATATATAATTATGCATATCGTCACTACTTAAAAAAACACGTACCTCAAAATCGTAGCTCAAAATAGATAATTTTACTGAGTGAACTTTATGAACATTACGTCAAGGTTCAGTTTTGTTGACCTTTTGATTTTAGATAAGAGATTTTTTCAAAGTAGTGACGATATCAATTATAAGTATATATACCCGTCCTTAGTTAACTAGGTACATGCAAAACCCGTCACGCAAGGCATGCATGATGTAAGCATGCTAAAAATCATGGTTTACTTACTATTTCTTCGTATCTCCTGTATTCTTCTTTCTTTACCTATTTTAAAACCTTCCTAGTTATAATAGCTGTATACAGTTGAGAATAAAGTCTGTACGGGATGGGTACATCACATAGTGTTACATTGTTTTCTAAACATAATCTTTATCTAATCGATTTGTCTTAATACTACTACTATGTACTTTGCAGAGATCCAAGACCTTCAATATTTTTACCTAGATGGTATAGTGTTTTTTGTCTTACACAATAGGTAGTTACTTACCTATATTTTGAAGAATGATGAGACTTCCAGTAGGTACACATTTTAGATAGAATGAGCCTAAAGTTAAAGTAATGGCATTTATTATCATAAACTTTTAACCTGCCACAATGAATTTTGCAAAAAAAAAAACTACCTACTATGAACACATTTCGTATTACCTACTTATTTGAACTAATTACATAGATGAAGGCTTGGAGAAGAGACCTACTTAAAAAGAAATAAGGCATGAATTGCACTGTTAGTAATAGAATAAGGCAAAGAAATAAGAAAATAACAGTTTAAACAAAACAATATATTGTTCAGTAAAGGCATTACAAAAATACACAACATTTTACAAAAAAAATATCGATTTAATGATTCACAGTAATTTTACACATGTAATGATATGTATCGCAACATTGTATAAGATGTATACACGGGCAGGGTTACCACTTACCGGACCGATCAAATAACCGAGTTCGGTCAAAACAAAACAGAGCTCTACGCCATTAGCACATATTCCCGAATTTATTTTGAAATAAGAATTATGATTGGTTTTTTGGAATCTTTTTGTATTTTTTATTTCAATTCCAAATTTTTACTTTTACGGTCATCCCGTAAAACCGAAATTGAAAATACAAATTGAAATATAGATACGCTACACCACTGATGGTCATCCATCCGTGGACCATCAGTGGTGTAGCGGTATAGCACGCGGTACGGATTACCGAGGACCTGGGTTCGATTCCCAGTGATGGTCTTATTTTTCTGTTTTTTCTGTGCATCTATATTTCAATTTGTATTTTCAATTTTGAAATAAGAAGATTAAATCCCGGTTTTCATATTTATTTTGTTTTAATTAGCATAAGCATTAGCATAGCAGAGAAATTAGTTCGGTCATCGAAATTTTAAATTTCGTTCTACGTACGGGTACGGCAATGCATGTGAGTGCAACCTGAAACTTTTCTTTGTAAAAATCTTAAATCCCGGTTATGTCCTGAAATTTCGTATGTTGGTAACCCTAAACACAGGATATATCACAGGCTCGTATTTATTTTAACTGGCTACCCCGGTACCCATTTAACGTAAAATAATTCTAAAAGTTTTTAACAAGACGTACGTTTTGTCTATGTTTTTTTTAGTTTTCACCATTTTTTTTATAAGTTGCTAAATATAATTAAAATTGAACTACTTAGGTATACATTTCTAAAGTTAATAGGGTCATACATAACGCACATCCACAGAATCATAGCATAATGGTAGATGATAACACTAATCTGTGTAGACGTAACAACAGGTCAACTATGAGAAATCGGTATTTTAAAATCTCAAGACTGATGGACTCTCAAGTAAAACCCGGATGAGGTATTTTTATTATAATTATATTTTTAATATTTTTGTAGGCAAAAGCACCCAGTAAATAAGGTCACAATACTAAACTCGAGAGCATGTTTCCGTTTCACAATTAATAAGTAAAATAAATAAATAGCTTATCATAAATTGTAACCCACTGAGATTTGTTATATAAATTCACTAGAAACACCAGTAACTCCTGACTATTCTATATTAGTTACTCTGGCTATCTTATATCTTATTTGTTTAGCATAAAGATAATGTGATACAGATTCTAAGGTGTTATGCATATCTTAAAACACATAAAGCAACATTTTATGCTCCATCATTCTTTGTTGAAACAGTGATAGTTTATGCCTTCATGAGCCTTTAGTGAGACAATATATTTAAAGTCTTATCGTTTTACAAAGACTTTTAGTATAACAGGTTTCTAATTACGGAGCTAGCTTTACTTTTGAATATTATAGTACTGAGTGTAATAACACCTCAGTCTCATCTTCACATACAATTGTAACAGAAGTCGTACTACTATTTATTTGTAAGGCTGTGCCAGGAATAACCAGTGTCATAACTATGCCTAGTACCCATAATCATTATTTATCAGCTTTCTCCTTCTGCGCCTGAGCGTGTTTAACGGCCCTACTGATTTGGTACAAGCTCGTACATGCTACGAAAACATTCACAGCAAACAAACTGTAGTTCTTAGGGATGATAACGAGGGAATACCGGGACCATATAATACCGGTAGCAGCTAAGGATACGGATTGGGGGAGGGAAAGGGTCTCCACGGGCCGATTGAGGTCACCCAAACCAGCCAGCACCAAGCCCTGAAAGGATGATTAGACATGAGACAAGGCTGTGACATGACAGATGACTAGTTAGTTGTGACACATGTGAATTTGTTATGGTATATGGTTTGGTACAATAACCTCATAAGTCCTAACTTTTAAAAACAAATATATACTGCTCTCAAAAAGGAAAAGGCGGCGTCTCAAAAAAATCACTGGAGTTATTTATACCATATGATGCAGAAGGTCTTAAGATACAGTTGCGGAATGAAAAGGTTGACTACCTGGTCTGTTTTGCTTGCTCAGTATAACTGCTTTATCAACTGAGCATGACATATTCTGTCATAATTCCATTTAAAAAGGTAACATATGCTTCCAACATGTAAACAAATTTATTTGAAAACTGTTTAATATTTTCATTCTGCCACCATACATAATGGTATAAATAACTCAAATGTGTTTTTTTTGGTGATACCACCTTTTGCCTTTGAGGGCAGTTAATAGTGCTTCAGAGTTTGGCATTTCTCACCATTGAATTGTTCTTTATAAAGTGTGCTAGAACTTAAGAGGACAAACATACAACAATTGAAACAAAACAAAAAAATTGGAAAAAAAAAAATTCAAAAGTTTCAAATTATACAACAGCTGGGCTTATGAAAAGTGAAGAGGCAAATGTTTCTAACTTCTTAATTGCACAGGTAAATGAAAACATTTTTATCCTTTCATATGCTTAGGCACAGATCTGTGCAAAATTTAAAGTTGTCTTTTTTTATTATCTGTGACAGAGGAGACCAGAATACAGGTTTTTTTTTGTGTTTCTAGAATACAAGGTATTCATGCAATAAAATCTCATACCTTCTTATTAATCTTATTAGTTAAAAATATAAGAAGAGAATATTGACACAATAGACATAGTTTTTTTAATAGACCTTTTAACAGAAAATAGATAATATGAATTAAAATTTTAACAGTTTTGTTCAGTGGTGTAACTATGCCATGGGCCCCAACCCGAGAAGACCCCGGCCCAAGAGGCCGCAAACTCAGAAATATTTTTTTAACATTGTACCTGAGTATTTTAATTTACTTAAAATTAAACTAAGTACAACGTGACGATTTTTACTGATAGGGCCTCATCAAAAGAATTTGCCACAGGCCCTAGATGGTATAGTTACGCCACTGGTTTTGCTGCATGTTAGTAAGTAGATAATGGAAGATAGAGTGAACAGGCAATCATGAAAAATAAAAGTTTGAGCATACTTTAAATATATTTTGTAACCTTGCAAGTTTTAAGTTAGAGATTATTTATCATTTATTTATTGAAATTGTAGCAACACTGAATGCAAGTATATTTTTAAAATTAAATGATTTATTATCTCATGCAAAAGTTCCCCTTATCAGGCATATTTGACAAGATGCTATTTGTATGAAAATAAAAAACAATAGAGGTAAAAAAAATAAGCCAGTAAATAATGGTCAAACGAAACAGGATAATGCAGTAAAAAGACAAATGTAAGAGGTGCCTAACTAAGAAATTAATCATAATGATTCATTAAAATATTCCAATGAGTTTTCAATGACAAATAAGAGAAATGTTACATAATAAGAAGACTTATATACTTTAGAAATAACATAGATAACATGTTGCATTTTGTACCTATTTATAAATAATCCCTTGAAACTTTGTAAAATTTGCTAGTTTTAACAATTAAGCAATTTGGTAGTTTGAGGATAAACAAAGTAGTCGTATAGATATGGTGGATTTATGTACTGTTGCCCCTGTGCAAGGTTACAGCATAATAATAGATCAACCTTCATTATATCCGCATTCACTTACCCATTTGAAGGCAGGGGCCCAGAAGAATATAGTTTTCGGTCCTTAAATAATAAGAAAACACGCTAAATCGTCTCCTATATGAATGTAATACTAAATCACGTTGAAATATATTAATTTACAACTTACCAGCATCGTGGTTCCATAGCGGACGTAGCGATGTTGGGACGAATCTATCGCACGCAGTGATAACTGTTTTGTACACCTTAGACATGTTTTCTGGTTATATATTTAAAAGTTTTGAATTTATGTTAGGTTGAGGTACGAGTGGAGGGTATGGGGCTGGGAAATTACGTTCTATTTTGTACTGGGAGGAAATTTACATGATCACTCCAATCGGTCGTGGAGCAACCTTGAAATTGATAAGCATATGACGTTGGTGACGTTTCTGAATATTTTTTTTCTGATCGGATCGCTGTCATTGTCAGTTCATTGCGTTTAGTTTAGAGTTTAGTAGAATAAGATAGCCTTAAATTTCTTTGCATGTTCTTTGCAGAGAAATAACGACTATCATGTATTAATATACATGATAGTCGTTACGTCGTTACGTACTTAACTTTGTTGAAATGAGATATTATTCTCAACTTTTTAGATTAACTTGGATAATATGATTTTACTAAATTCGATTTATTCGTTAGAATGTAACATCTCTCATTCTTACTTTCTTTCTTCGTTTTCTTTTCTTTATTTTTCACAGAGTACATTTTTATATAGGATAGATAGGGTCACTTTTCTTTATCTCGTTATCTGTGGTAAACATGGCCGCGCGTGTTGTGTCATTGCCGTAGAATTTACGTTTTTCTTTGTTTATTTTACTTTAATCAGTGATTTTTGTTTATTTCTATGTTGGAATATCAGTCCACTGATGTGTTTTGTGTTTGAGTTAATATTTTGAATATGGGTACGAGCACGATGGGTAGCGACCTACACTCTGATAAGCAGGACAAGTTGTTGAAACTGCAAGCCAGGAAGAAGGAATTGGAGCAACTTCTAGCCACAAAGAACGAGGAATTGTATAAATTATGTGTTCAAGAAGTTCAGTTGACGGGTATCATGCCGCCCGAGGCGCCTCTAAGTCCTGAAGTACCGAGGGAAAGGTTAAATAGCATAAGAAGCGTCGACAGGTCAACTGATGGCAATGACGTTCAAGACGGTTCTGATAACGGTTCGAGGCGCCTCAGGATGGGTCCAGGCGAGCGTCTACATGAGTCAGAGCAAAATTTACGTAAAAACCTGACTCACAGACTGTCAACGCCTTCAATCTCAGGCATGTCCACGAAAAGTGCTCATCCAAGACACATAAGGCGTCCCGAGACCAGTTGTTCAAACTTCTTCCCATCCCCACCGCAAGAGAGAAATCCGGAAACTTTTTCCATTCACACATCTCACACTTATCCTGCTTTAGCAGGTCGTCATGAGCCAGTTAGTGAAAATATGCATGGTGATATCAATCAACCTGTCTACAGACATCACACAATGACAACTGAGTATATGAATAAAATTTATTACAATAATGCTCCAGAGGCCCATAATGTGACCCGTCTGCGGGAGACCCATTTCAGTTCAAGCCATCCTGATATTACCACCCATTATACTCACAGCACAATAACTCCACAACAAATGCAGCCACAAAATGGGATGCGGAATAATGCTCTTTTGTACCAGTATGCTTCACATCTAAAAGCACAAAGTCAGCATCTAGGTGCAATGTCGCATCACCATCAAATGCAACTTCAATCCAAGAGAAGACCCGAAAGCACACGTAGAAATACTTTGCAAAGGACTCAAACTTACCACTTAACCTCGCACAGTGATTACAATCAACATTTAGAAAATATCACAGATCATAGACCACCATTACCTGCGTACCAACATAGATCTCAACCTGATATTCAAGAACAGCAAATAGACCGAGTACATGTACCAATGGAACGAGTTGCAACTGTACCAAATACTCTACCACTGCGGGAACGTAACAACGCAAGACCTATGAACATGCCTCTGCAGGTATCAACAGATGATTATGTACACGATAGAAGGGGATATCCTGATGCTTTGAGCCCTGTCAGCCAGTTGTCAGGTTATTCCCAAAGCAATTTTGATTCTGTAAGCATGAATAAATTCTCGCCGCTATCTCAAGATTCTAAAGTTCGAGAGAAGCAGTGGTATGAAACTTCATTAGATTCACCAACCAGAGCAGAAGCACCATTATTGAAGAAGAGTTCAAGTTTGAAACGGACTTCAAGTATAGGCAATGCGCAGACTTATGAGATCATGATTTCTTCGGGCCGCCATTCTGCTATGCAAAGTCCTAATCAATCTCACAGTCCATCTGTATTGTCACCGACATCTTCAAATGTGGAATCTCCCAAAAATTTAACAGTTATTGAACAGGGTAAGTGTATACCATATAGAGAGGAAACTAAGCCCTTTGAAATGTCTGATTTTTATAAATACTCTACTAAGTTTAGACAAGGGGGGCCTCCGAAAACGCAGCCGGCTCCAATGCATGCCGGGTACAATAAATTGCCAATGGAGTTACCACACTATGCTCAGGAGCATTGGCAAGGACAGAGCAACTAATAAATACAAAACTGAATTAGATAGATTTGGTGCCATCCTTGTTACCTTTTAATGGTAAACTGTGTTGAAAAAAGAATGGCAGAATTTCCTCAAAAGATGATTTTTTAAAAGACAGAACTATCTGAAGTCCTTAAAAAGTCCCATCCAATTGTCATAATATGTAATTTTTATAAAAGCCCTGCCATTAAGCAATCTGTAATACTATGCAGTATGGCAGAAAAGAATTAATTATAATCAGCAGCTTACTAATCTTATTTATTTTAATGATTAATTGCCAATCTAGACAGAATATTCTTGTCATCATTTTAAAGTCTTATTCTATGTACTGAAATTTTGATAAATAATGGAAATGTGTTCACTCAGTGGGATATAGTTTTAGTTCTTTAGTATGTACTTATGATAGACGTAAAGATAATGCCAGTCAGGTAAGGAATCCAGATCTTTATAAATTGCCTATTTTTTAGGCATAGTCCATGCAACTTGAGGCAGCACACGGTTTTACATTGAGTGAGTAAAACTAGTCGATGTTATACTTTATTATCCAGTTGGAAACTTGTGGACCAGTTGATAGTAATGCAACTATCTCAATGTAACATTTATTAATTTTATAAATCAGAGTTTGACAAATGCGGGTATCAAAAATTATACTAATTAGTTAACAGTTACATTATTTGAAAATATTTGACACATATTTTTACTTTTGTCATTGAAAGAAAGTGTCAAAAAATTAAATATTGTCATATGAAAATCAAACATATTTTTTTGATAAGCATGAATGTCAAATTTGAAATAATATCAGGCAGCCTGCTCTCTTTTAATCTAAACCTTTATACTTATCAGTAGAGAGCGGATTTGAAGCAGCGGTTACAAGTTTAATATGGATATGACTTGTGGTTAGATAGATAGATTTATTTATTAGATATTATGTTGTTTATTGTTGTTTAAGTATGTATTTATCTATATAAGTATGTTTATCCATTGCCTAGTATCCATAGTACAAGCTTTGCTTAGTTTGGGACTAGGTCAATTGGTGTGAAGTGTCCAATGATATTTATTTATCTTACAGTGATCTAATTACTTACTGCAATACAATCTTATAGATAATTAAATTCAATAAATGTTATTTGTTTTATTAGTCTTATCCATATTAAACTTGTATGTAATCGCTACTTCAAATCCGTTCTCTACTTATCAGGTTATACAAGGTGTTTTAAAATTAATCTGGAATATTTCGGCAGGTGGATGGGTTAAATTAACTGAACACCCTTATAAAATGGTTTTATTGGTAATTTTTGGTTGAAAAAATGTATTCGCGCGTTTGTCGCGATACACTAAACATTGATTAATTCATTAATCTTTGTATGGAAACATTTATCAACCAGTTAAGAATCTAAAAAACATTTAATGGAGTAAATTTATGCATGTAAACTCAAGAGTAGGTAAAGGTAATTCAAAAATAAAGAAACCAACACAATTAACAGACTTTGAGATATATGTACAAAGGTAAACTTATATTTTTAAAGGATTTCTACCGGAACCATGGAAAGTGGATGAACGGAGTATAAAGCTGAGTTTAGACTTGCAAGAAAAATCGTGCAGGTTGCATTACATTGCAGCGCTCGATTGATCACTACAAACTCGTTGGCTTTATATGGCCTCGCAATGTAATGCAACTTTCACGATTTTTCTTGCAAGTCTAAACTCGGCTTAAGATTTTAAACTAATGTTATTAATATTTCAGCAGATTTATGGATTTAATGAAATATTCTAAATTAATTTTTAACGGGTTGTATAATTATGAGAAATGCCGATAAAGCCTTGTGATGATGTATCATTGTTCTTATCACGCCAATGAGACTGAACACATTGTGTACAAAGGATTGCATTTCTATCAGTCTATTGATATTGGAACGCAGACTGAATTTTATATGTAAATTGTTGATCAATGACAATAAATTTGATTAGATTATGGATTCATATCGTAATAAATAATTTATTATGTACTTCACGATTATGTAAGGTCATATCCTAATTTTAAGTGCAATGCCGAAGCCCACCGCTTACGCATAATATTGACAGTGTATAACTATAGTCTGTTAGCCAAGAGTTGATAAGATATTAAAATTAGGGGTTAACTCATTAACAATGTGGCCCGCTAATTATTTTTACTGATAAAAGCAATAAGATTAAACAACAATATACTCTAAGTGTATTCCAGAACGGAATGGCAAAGTGACCGCCCCGTCCGCTCGCCGACCCGTCCGCGCGTTTGATAGAAATGCACGCCAGCTACCTCGAAACTCAATGCGCGCGGTGATAAGCAACGCCCGTTATACAGTTTGGGATACTTTAGCGACGGTCGCTATTCCAATACGTTTTCATAATACTTATCAACTCTTGGCGAGTAGGCTTTAAAATTGCCTTAACTTGTGATAGCGATAAAATTGATAACATTATCATCTTGCTGTAGAATTGTGATTGTTTTAATTCCAGTGTACCCTTCGCCTTGATTGCTTTAAATTTTAATCTATATAATCTTTAAAAATCTCAAATATCTCTTTTTTTTTCACAACTCGATGTACACTGTGAATCAGCCTGTTCAAAACTTGCCAAGCATTTTAACTTTTCTGTCCGTACAAAACGACATTTTAGAATTACTGTTTAGAGTATCTTAGATGTAGTTTTATATTTAATTGGATATTGTAGCAATGAAATTGCAAATGTGCTACGGGGCATGAAAAATTAGATATTTTTATATGTTGTTTATTGTAAGTAAATTGTGCTCAAGGCACAGATGTGTATCTAATAAATTTTAATCAAATATCTTGTTTTTATTTGTTGGTCTATCTTCCTTGTATTTGTTTTCGCTTGGTTAATAAATAAAGCGTGGAGTTGCAAATAAAAATTTAATTAGACGAATGTAGGTAACACTTTTCTAATTGTAATACAAAATAAAAAAAAACTAGTTTTTGAAGACATCTTAACAAGCAATGAATGAAGAAAGCAATGTTAGTGGGCTGGTTAAAGGCGACCGGGATTAAACCCTCCATTAAGGTAGTAGTCGTCCCCTCCTGAAAACAAAATCTGTTGTTAGTGAATGAAAAAGAAGCGCAAGAAACAATCGACAGTCCTCTCCTCCGTAGCACGAAATAAAAATAGAAAGGACTATGGCAATTGAACTCTAGGCGGTCTGTGTTAAAGGGAAGCCAGCGCTAGCCATAAGGCTGAAAGCTGAAAGCAATAGGGGCGGTCGGTCTAGGCGCCAGCTGGGCTACTACGAAACTCGAAGTTCGTGTCGTGCGGTCCCTCTGACACTTATACTATTTAATACGAGGGCAAGAGGGACGGTACGATTCGAACTTCGAGTTTCGTAGTAGCCCACCAGAGAGAGAGCAAGGGACGCCATTTTCTATTTTCTAGTGCAAAATAAAATTTAGATCGTGCCTTTTGAGAGGCGCGGAAGCGGTGTAGAATAGACAATTTCACTCTACCTTGATCATGAGCTAGAGCCGGCGCTATATCAAGTTATCCCAGCCCAGCTGTGATTGTATTTTGCATTACACAAATCGTCACTACTTTAAACAAAACTCGTACCTCAAAATAGATAATTTTTCTTAGTGGACTTTATGAACATTATGTCAAGGTGTATGTGATTTTAGATACGAGATTTTTTCTAAGTAGCGACGAAATATCTAATGAAAAGTAGGTACTTACCTATTGTAGTTGTTGAAGGAAAGGAAAACTATCACAGCTAAAGGTTTCATAAAATGAACAAGTAGTGTAAAGTTAAAAAGTTAGGTACTTAATGAGGGTACCTACCTAATGACTGTCCACAAAACAATCCTACTAATACTTATATACTTACTTATTGTAGTCAGAAAGTTCATGAAGATGTTTTTTGTTTGTTACTCAATCAAGTAATCGGGTTGAAGATTTGGATGAAAGTTGGCACAATTATCTAATTTATTGCCTGGGCCCAATTGCAGAACAAATTAATTAATAACAAATTACAAGCTAATAGTTAGTATTAAATATAATGACCCGGATAACTCACGTCTTAAATCGAGTTTAGCTCGACATGCCGCTGAGTCGCGTTGCTCCGAAGACGAAGGGCTACGGATTAGCCCGAAACATGTCGAGCTAAACTCGATTTAAGACGTGAGTTATCCGGGTCATTATATTTAATATGAGTGAGTCTCACGGTAGTTTCATGTTCTAATAAAGTTGTGTTAAATATTTGTGATGTATACATATCATTTAATAATATTGTAAATCTGTTTTAAAAAAAATATATATACCTCGTTGAGTTTCTTGCCGGATTCTTCTCAGCAGAGGTTTTTCCGAACCGGTGGTAGATTTTTTTGACATTCATAAGTGCTTGTTATAGCCTAAATTGAATAAAGATATTTTGACTTTGACTTTGACTTTAATAGTTAGTATTAGCGATTTTGTATTGAAATTCGCCAATAGGTACTATTTGCTTGTAATTTGTTATGCGATTGGGCCCTGGATCAACATATATATAGGATAGGTACTGCCTACTTTTTATACACTTATAGACTAGGTACTTACTTTTAATATTACATTTTATAGGTAAGTACATACTTTTAAACCTGCCTGCTTATCCTGAAAAATTTCATAGTTCTCGCGAGATAGTGATGAACGAACTTTCCGCAGACGAAGACTGCGTTTTTTTATTATTATTTTTATTGATAAGAAACAGTCTTATACAGAATTGTGAGCAGACTTAAATTAACACAATCTAGACATATAGTTTCCTTAAAGGTTGAAAATGGTTATAGTTGGATATTTTGTTGCAACAATTTCCAGTAGGTATATAAATGATGATGGTTACAAAAAAATACTGTTCCCCGTTTTGTTTACCTGAACCGCCGAGTTGTCCGTTGGTGCAACCGTCATCCCACATGTTGACGCAGCGCTTCCCCGGGTTGAAGCCCCCGTTTAGGTAATAATCATCACCACCTGAAATTAAAAGGCATTAAGGGGCTGTTTCACCATCCATTGATTAGTATTAACTGACGGTTAAAGGCGATGCCGTCTCTATTTGTTTTGTTCGAATAGACGGAGACGGTATCACAATTAACCGCTAGTTAACACTAATCAATGGATGGTGAAACAGCCCCTAAGTAATGTATTGGCAACCCCAAACAAAATAACTAACTTGGCACTACTGCCACTTTTTCTCTTCCCTTTTGCTTTCTCTACCTGATCAACTTACTGATTTTCAATCGTGTATTTAATTAGAAATTTCTTCAGTAAACAATTCCAGCCTCTACCTACGGTGACAAATCGAACATAGTCCTTCGAGCCGGATGTGAATCTGCGACTTCCGGGATGAACTTCACTGCTGCGGTATTGTAGCGCGTCGGGCATGGTTGCGGAGGCGGAAAGGTATAGGAGAAGTCGTAAGGGTCAGTTCACAAAAGACCGAGACACTGCATTTTTAATTAACAGAGAGCACGCTCGGTGCTCCGCTGCCCGCCGGCGCCAAGTATCTCTAACTAGTGATAATCATGACTCGCCTGATCCTCCCAGCTGGCCGTTGGTACAGCCGTCATCCCACATGTTGACGCACCGCTTGCCAGGGTTGAAACTGCCCCCAAGGTAGTAGTCGTCGCTGCCTAAAATAGAAGTTAGTTACATACATTACAAATATAAGTATCCACAAAGTACTGACGGATAGGTAGTGCCACGAGAAGTGAATGGTTACACACACAGCTACAAAAAGAACTGATTAGTGCACGTGCAGTGTGCACAGAAGGAGAATGAATGAGTAAATATCAAAATTCGCATGTTCTTATCATTCACTTCAACTCAAGTGGAACTACTTAAACAGTCAAGAAAAAGTTTAGGTACAGGCGAGTTCATAAACTTGTGAGCAAAAAATTGATCAAAAATATCTAAACACGACTCTATCGTTAACGGCGTAGAAGTACCTATGTTCAAGCATGTTCAGATATTTTTGATCAAATTTTTGCTCACAAGTTTATGAACTCGACTGTACAGACACCAATCGAAAACAAACGAAATTTGAGGTTGGTGGGTCAAGGGGTTTATTGAGAAAGGGTTACGAAGGGGGAACTACTGGATTATTACGGGTTATGATGTTACCTGCTCCGCCAAGTTGTCCATTGGTACAGCCGTCGTCCCACATGTTGACGCAGCGTTTCAGTCCAAATCCATCTAGGTAATTAAAAAATAATATAGGTAGGTAATTGATTGAATCAGGCGTTACTTTGCGGAGGTCCATATCAATGAACTAAAACATTACTTTGCTCACCCCCGAACATATGATATTATAGCTGTGTTTATGCAAGAAATGTGTTCATGCAGTTCCTCCAACTCCTTTTCAAATCATAAAGTACAGATACTTACATCTATGGTGGTTTTTCAGGGCTAGCTGATTCCCCAAATTTCTTCCATAGACCAGACTAACAACACCGAGGAGCACCAAAATGGTTTTCATTGTGATTTAGAAGTATTCTGGTTCAAACAAGACTATTGAAAGCTATGGAATAATATTCTTCAGCCAATCCCATGCTTTTATATGCCATGATATATTAATTAAACTTATCTTTATGAGCAAGGCTCTTGAAATAATCTGGATATGGGTTAATAAAATTACGTAGGCGAGTAAAATAATCACAGTTAATCTGATTAGGATTAAACACTGATTCATATCATTGGATTTGGTCAATATTTTTGGTTTTATGACGTGATATTAGAAGGATTAGCATGCTGTTTTTGCAACATCAAAGCACTTAAAGACCAGATGATCCAAACTTACTTTACCCTTGCTTACGGTCTCTCATTTCTTCAATATATATATGCGACAGGAAACGATAGCGTTCGAGGTCGAGACGCTGCTAGAACTACCCGTCAGTAAGACTGTAAGATTAAAGGTCATAGAACATTAGAGCCACCCGGCACCCGACCAGCACCGCCTCGACTTTCGGCGTCCACTCGTTTTCAACAGTTGGTCCACGGGTGGACGCCGCGTTGACAACGCAACGAATTTCCTAGTAGTCACTATATGGCCGCGAGCAGCGGGCTGTCACCGAGTGGTCTACTCGCTGTCAGAGCGTGGCAACCTCGCGAGTGAGGCGATCTGGTGACGCTACGGAGTTGATGTAGTGAGCGTATACTCATACAAATCCATATGAAGAATACTAACCGCTCGAGGCGATTCGGTGCTGGTCAGGTGCCGTGAGCTGTGACCTTAAGTAGGTATCAGAAAGTTAATAAGACATAAAAATCATGAAGATATAGCCAGTTCTGCGTGACGCTACTCACTCTCGAACTTTGACGCGCTTCGTATTTGTATATTTTGTTTGATTGACAACAGAAAAGAAAAAAAAACTGCTAATTTAACTGACGGATTATTCGGATATTCGGCGCGGCGCGGGCCGCCCGCGGGGCTAAGCTGCTGAGCTGTACAGGCTGTAGGCCGTGCGATTTTGAAGAAATTAGACTTTAAAAGCATAACAATAAGAACTATGAGAGTGAGAATCACATTACTAACCAGCGGGTTATAATGAGATTCAGTACAACATTACGCCCCGGCGAAAGCAAAGGGCTATAATGATTTACTTTGAGAAAGGTTTATAATTAGGCATTGTAGAGCAGGTGCGGTGTGAAAAGTAACTTATATTGTGCTGGTCTACCTGTACGGTCGCTTCCCTAACTTAATGTATCCATTTTTCCATAGTAGTTGCATAGGAAAGTGGATACTTATGTTAGGCACCGACGTACAATGGTAATCAGCTGTCCAGCACTAATATTTGACATAACAAAGTATGCATAAATGTCTAATATGGCTCTATTTCTAGGGCTCGTAGGATATTTTTATACGCTCTATTAGTGGCAGATATTAATGCAGGTGACTTTCAATACAAACTAACGGGAAACGGGGTTACTATGAAAATCGAAGTTGGTGTCGCTCCGTCCCTCTGATCTGGCACTTATACTATTTAATACGAAATTGAGAGGGACGGTACGATACGAACTTCGATTTTCTCAGGACTTTTACTGGGCGGATTGGGCAGGATATGTCTGCCGGATGCATCTGGATCGCTCGGCTAAAATCACCACTGATGGCGCCGGAGCAAAGGTTAGGTCTAAAAGGAGGTGGCGGGTTGACTTGGAGCGATTCCAGCCAGACTGGCGACATTTTGCCGAAGCCAGAGAGGAGTGGAAGGAGAAATGAGAGGCCCAGCTGTGGGTAAATATAGGCTATTAAAAAAAACAAATGTTGTTGTCATGCTGACGCCGTAATACGTGCGTGTCGTCGTGTTATTTTGAGTTCTAAAATTACCCAAGATAGTGAATAATACGTAATTAACAGAAAATAACAAAAATTAATCAAATTTGGGGTTTCGTGGGAAGTTGGGAGGTAAATGATAGAAGCAGACAATACAATTGAACCTATATGAAATAATAATAAACTCGCGATGAAGAAATAGTCGAATGCAGTAAAAAATGGTAGTTTGCATTAATCACGTCACATAAGTTTTTTTTATTACAAGCTTTTTAGGGTTCCGTAGCCAATTTGGCAAAAACGGAACCCTTATAGTTTCGCCATGTCTGTCTGTCTGTCTGTCTGGCTTTGCTCAGGGACTATCAATGCTAGAAAGCTGTAATTTTGCACGGATATACTTATATGTAAACTATGCCGACAAAATGGTACAATAAAAAATTCTAAAATATTTTTTTTTAGGGTAGGTACGTCCCATAGACGTAATGTGGGGGTGACTTTTTTTTCTCATCCAACCCTATAGTGTGGGGTAGCAACCCCCCAATGTTTTTAAAAGACCTATACCCACCGATACCCCACAATATAGGGTTAGTAGAGAAAAAAAATCACCCCCACATTCTTTTGTTTTATAGGTAAGTACGTTATAAACCCTTATATCTCTCAAAATATTGATCCCATAAGTATTCGATTCAGCGCAAAAAATACATAGAAAATGACACCTCACTCGCCTAGTTTGTAAAATTTGCATTTTGTAAGCGTTGCCCCCTGCCCATACCATGGGAGGGGGTACGACGTCTAAATTTTAAACTTTCGTGATTTTCATCCATAGTTTATTCATCCCAGCCTATATACATCCCACTGCTGGGCACAGGCCTCCTCTCAGAGTGCGGATTGGGAACTTCACACACACAATTCAAGTTAAATCCGTATGTGCATTAAAGAAAACCGGCCAAGAGCGTGTTGGACACGCCCAAAATAGGGTTCCGTAGCCATTACGAAAAAATCAAGTAACATTTTTTTAAGGATGTCGTATTTTTCCACCCACGGGTTTAGATTTGAGAGGGGGGGGGGACGCTCGATTTTATGAAAATTTGCACTTAAAAGTTGAATATTTCGCAAAAAAATCACTAAATCGAAAAATCGGCTTATTAAATCCCTAATGGTTTTAAAAGACCTATCCAACGATACCCCACACTATAGGGTTGGATGAGAAAAAAAATCAGCCCCACTTACGTCTATGGCAGTAGGTAACTTTATTTTTTTTTTTAATTTTTAATTGTACCAGTTTACCTATATATGTATATCCGTTCAAAATTACAGCTTTCTAGCATTGATAGTCCCTGAGCTAAGCCGTGGACGGACAGACAGACAGACATGGCGAAAGTATAAGGGTTCCGTTTTTGCCATTTTGGCTCCGGAACCTCTCAAAAATGGTTTACTTACTCTCTATTTGTGAACTAAAAAATGTGTTTTACCACGGTTTAAGGGCATTTTCAATATAACATGTACCTAGCAAGGGCGTAAAGTTAAAAGTTGTCAGTTTTGTGACGATTTTCCCCTACAGTTAATATGGAATAAAACGTCACAAAACTGACAATATTTAACTTTGGTACATGTTTTAGTGAAAATGCCCATAAAAATGGCCATTCTATGGTCCCGGTACTGTCCTGTTGAATTGCTTCGCAGTTTTGTGCAGGTTTCCTCACGATGTTCTCCTTCACCATTTGTTATTTGCTCAAACATGGTAGGTACAAGAAGATGGTTTACATACAATTTATAGTGCGACATGTTTTGTCAGCCTTGCAGCAGCAGCGACATGTTTGTGTGGTTGTGTGTGTGTTTGTTGTTTTGTGTGTTTGTTTGTTGTTTGTATTGTTTTGTTTTGGCAGCATGTTTTGTTTGTTTTGTTTGCTCGTGGTAAATTTCAAGCAATCATGTCCGGATTTGCCTTTAATCGTCTACCTCCTGTGATAGGTACTTCGTGATCGTGAGCTAGAGAATTGCATAATTAGTAAGATTGCAAACTTAAAATGGCAGTTACAATGTTCGTGTGACGTTGATTACCCTCTTCAGTTCTATAGTTGAAGTTCTACAGATTAGACCCGTCTAGCATGAGGAGTTAATGAAAATTTTCCAGTAGTTCTATATACAAATTTACTGTACGTGCCATCGAAATCGACAGGTACGTTTGTTTATAAGTGGAAGAATTTAAGCAGTTAATACTTATTTACGGGAATAATTTATCTTTTACAACACGTGTTTACAACTTTAAAGTATTAAACGGGGTTACTTTAAAATACTGGGGCTACTTTGGAAAACAGTTTTACGCCATGTCCTTATTTTTTTAGACCATATTTGGCAGTAATATACCTACCTTCATAAATTACCTAACTTTTTGCTTCATTTGCTCAAACGAGCTCTAATTTATTCGTAGATAAGAGCTATGAATATTTGCGTTTTTATAACCATTTTAAATTATTATTATTATTATTATATATTATTTATTTATTCATGAACAATACAGTGATTGTGTTTGAACTTACATAGTACATGCACTTAATAATAGAAGTATATGACTAGGACGATGTACATAACTTTGGTTTACAAATTAGGTACAATTAATAAAAACTAGTTTTTTTATCTTGTGCAAATATTTCCTCAATGCTATAGAAGCACCCTCTTAACAAATATGTTTTCAATTCTTTACTGAACGTGACACAGCTTGTAATCATTTTTAAGTTAGTGGGAAGCTTATTAAACATTTTTACTGCTTGGTTTCTAGTACAATGCTTCTCTATCTTGCGCTTAGGACAGAAACCAAGTTTTAAATTTTTCGTGCGCAAACGCAACTTTTGTTCCTCACTAGTCTAATATTTTGATAATTTCAAGAAAGCAGTGAGTAAGACAAGTACATATAGACTAGGAACTGTCAGAATATTCAAGTCAATCTATCAAAGTAAATAAAAATAAATAAATATCACGGGACAATTCACACCAATTAACTTAGTCCCAAAGTAAGCTTGTGTTATGGGTACTAAGCAACGGATAAATATAATTATATAGATAGATACATACTTAAATACATATTAAACACCCAAGACCCGAGAACAAACATTCGTATTTTTCATACAAATATCTGCCCCGACGCGGGAATCGAACCCGGGACCTCAAGCTTCGTAGTCAGGTTCTCTAACCACTAGGCCATCTGGTCGTCTAAGTAGCCCAAAACTTCCTAAAGTACCGGTTTACGGAGTTTAAAATGGGTCTGCACTGAGCAGAGCTTTTTTTTAATTGGATCCGTAGTGGTTGATAGTAATTTGACTTATTTTTTTCGAGAGGTATTTTCTCAAACATACTCTCTTGATATGAAAAAACTTGCACTTTGTTTTACTGAATTATAGGAAATGGAGATTAGGTACCTAAGCAGGCTCGAGAGCAGCTTTTTTAAATTAAATTAACTTAAAAGGTAATTTTAAATTATGAAATAAAATGTAAAGCTACGAAGTTATTGTTCGTTTTACTTTTTAATTTTTTTAATCGATGAAAGATAGCGTTCATGCATTCACAAAAGCAATACTGGGATTATCGCTTTTTAAGAAATACTGGTTTCAGTTCAACTAAGACAAACGTCTCCAAAATGATGCTCTCCGAGAGAAATTGCGCGAGTTTCACAAAAAAACTAAAACCACGATAGGTATGCCTCTAATAGGTACTTGAAAAGTTCCTTCAATTTCTCCAGCATCCCGATCAATAGATCCTCATCTGATGGCACTGGGACCAACTAAAAGTATGCCCTTTCAAACAAAAAAAAATTGTTTGAAATCGGTCCAAAATCGGGGAACATAGAGTAGGTATCAGAAGATCACGAATATTCACACTCGATTATAGTCCCCAACTAACATTTGGCGATAAGAATAAGCTCTATAACCGCCGTTTAATAGTTCCTTTAAAATCCTATAGCTCTAGCATGACCTAAAAATTAGCGATATAGCACGCTATATCTCTTTTAAAGTCCGATTTTGGCACAGACGTTATCACTTAGAGGCTCTTTAGTAGAAGGAATTAACTCCAATAGTAGTAAACAAGTGGTATAATAGTACTACAGTAGCGACGCATATTACCAAAGGAGATAATACAGAACCACAACAGCCGTAACTTGTGCCAAGGGTTCTATGAAACCTGTAGAATGTTTTCTTATATCACTTAAAGCGTGACAAAAAAGCTGCAGTGGTGAAAACAAACTCTTTGCATTATAAAGGACATAATAAAGAGCCACAATAGCCTTAACTTGTGCCAAAGGTTCTATGAAACCTGTAGAACGTTTTCTTATATCACTTAAAGCGCAACAAAAAAGCTACAGTGGTGAAAACAAACTCTTTGCGTGATAGTGTAGGTACTCTTTTGTATTCAATTTTATAGAAATATTTCTATCTGGAAATAAACATGTGTCATTAATAACAAAACACGAGTGCTGTGTGCTATAATATTGTAATGGCGACGGGAAAGACATTAAAAACGGTAAATGCGTGATTTTAATATCAATTATTTTTATGTAGATACGTGAAAAACTATTGCGGTTGTAAGTTTTCTGTTATTATATATGATATATTACATCTCAATTTTCAAGCGCCTTAGAAATTTATACGTTTTGATTAAAATTTTAGACAGTAAAAATACTACGGTCAATTTTTTTTTCGAATTGTTAATTTAACGGGTTAGGTTTTCAAATGGAAGTATTAAAGTCACTAGATCTTATATTTTTGAAGGCTGTATTACAGTAAATTGAACTTAGTTTCCATGATGTGTCTGGAATTTTAAGGTTATTATTTGTTAACAAAAATGGCGTTATTATTTCTAACTCTTAATCATTCCGATATCTCTATTGCATCGATAATAAGGATAAAGCAGCGATTTTAAACACTTAAAATGATTATTAACACCTTTCAATGGAGTTTAGTTCTGTATGAGTTAAAAAAGATGTATCGAAACCTAATTTCCAACTTTTAGCTTCAAGTAATCATGTTAAACAGCTTTTGGTCATATAATAGGGCCTCTTACATATGAAACATCTTAAACGGGCTTAAAGAGTAAGTAACGTTGACACAAACGTTCTTAAAGAACTTGAAGCTCTTAAAGAGCTGTACTTTCAATTTCTTTTATAGCACCATAAACGCTAAAACAGCTACACAGTGTTTCAACGGGGTACACTGACTCCATTATATCACGCTCTCATTGGGAGTTATTAGAATTGCCATTATAACCTTTATGTAGCTTTAGGATTTTCCTACGGCTTATTTAACACTATAGGCGACATTTAGCACTAGAAGGTAAACATAACACTCTTACAGAGCGATAGCGTTAAGACGCGTTAGTAGACACTCCAAAAGAGCACTCAGTGATAAAATCACTCTATAGCTGCAACTACAATCTATAACGTGATAACTTATAGCACCACTTTACAGCTTCGAGCTATTATATTTTTCTAATTTCTATTAAATCACTTTACTATCGTCAGTTGACTAATGTATTCAATTAGCTCCATAGTGTCACCAAAAACTATTACTGTAGACCTTATAAAGCTATTATAAGACTCAAAGCTACTATTTACTCTTATCGAAAAATTGTTTGTTGGGTCACGATTATATTCGGGCCTTCTTATACGACGTATGCAAAATGTGGCAATCTGGGCTGAGGGGCTACTACTAAATTCAAAAGTCGAAGTTCGTATCGTACCGTCCCTATAGATCGCTCTTAAGCGATAAGGCCGCCTATTGCTTACCTTGTAATTTTCTCTGTGTATCTGTTTTCTGTATCGCTTACTATGTCTGGTGTACAATGACTGATGGTCAACGGTACAGACACGAATTTCACGGTACGGAATACCTACCGAGGACCTGGGTTCGATTCCCAGTGATGGTCTTATTTTTCTGGTTTTTCTGTGCATCTATATTTCAGTTTGTATTTTCAATTTAGGTTTTACGGGATGACCGTAAAAGTAAAAATTTGGAATTGAAATAAAAAATACAAAAAAGATTCCAAAAAAAAACAATCTTAATTTGATTGCTTAGTAACGACATCTCTTGTCCGGGTGAGCGGTTAGTTCCAATGGAGTGCCGGAAAAGTTTCTCGATGAGGGCTACGGTATAGATGTCGCTAGTGTCACTGCTTAAGTGGCTAACATAAGAAACAAACAAGCTGAGATATGAGGTGCATAGGGGAAATTCGTGTCTGTGCCGTTGACCAACAGTGGTGTAGCGGTATAGCACGCGGTACGGAATACCGAGGACCTGGGTTCGATTCCCAGTGATGGTCTTATTTTATTTGTTGACTGTAAAATGTACTTACGTCGCAAGGCACAATATGTACATAATTGTAGGACTGTTTTAATTTTATGTGACATCTATATTTATTTGTAGCTCACGATGGACATTAACTTATCTTTTATCTGTCGTGCTTTTGTTGGCTATATTTGTATTGTTAACCGTAACAAACCAATCTGAACCTTATGATTGAATCCGGTCACTAGAAGAGAGTGCAATTTGACTTGTAAAATTTTAAGACAATCTAGGTACCTACATAACAATTAACATAGTGTACGAACAGTACGGTCCAGGTCAAAGATATGTTTACACTTTAGTACCTTGTCGCTGTCACTTCGTGTTCGAACTTTCGCACACATTACAAGGTAAGTACTAAAGTATAAATATATCTTTCACCTCGACGTACGTCGGACTTGGTTAAATAAAAGTCTGTTAAAATATCATTGTTTCAGTGAAAATGAAGTTTGAATTGACAGTTCTGGCATTTCTAGCGGCCTGTGATGGATACAAGATCCTGCTAGTGTTTCCTGTTCCATCTAATAGTCATGGTTATCTAGGTGAAGGATACGTCAGACATTTGCTGAGAGCTGGACATGAGGTATAGAAAAATAACTTCAGTACTTTACCCACATCGAAAGCTGTGGTGGCGTAGTAAAGTTACATTCGAAATTTACCACGAGCTTTATGGTGAAGAAAAACATTAGGAAACTGGCACAAATCTGCGAAGTAATCCCAATGGCGTGTGAGAGTGCCCGATCCGAAATCCCAATCCCTGCCCCGCCGTGGGACGAATATAGCCCGAAATTATGACGATGATGATGAAAATAGATTATATAGGCGGCATTCTAGGATTTACAATGGTATGATAGTAATTGTATCAATTAGTTAGAAAATGGCATGTAGCGTTGTTCACATAAATGCACACGATACCTAGCTCTACATTCTCAGAGCTAGCAATTACTATCAATTTCTTGAATAATATTTATACATATAATGACATTGACACCACTCATAGAGTATTCCTTTTAAATAATGAAATCAAAACTATTTACTTAAAACTATCCTGTTTAAATAAAATACTCACATAAAATAAAATAGAAACCTAAAACTAAAACTAATTACTTACAGTTTACAGTAGCCCTCTTTGGCCAAGTTCTCTTAATTGTACCTATTGACATCAACACTAAATAAAATCATAAAATGCTATGCAGTCAAATATGTTGTGCCACTAGACGGGTTTATATCGACGGTCGAAAATTGTAAGTCATACTGGTAATGTTTCTCATAATTTAATGTTTGAAATAACTCTTTTTTTCTCTGAAACCATTTTTTTTTTCAGAATTGTTATATAACAAACCTAACCTAACCTATAGAGTTCTACAGGATGACCATTTAAAAATTTATGAAAAATGTACGGTTTCACCGGAAAAAAAAATTATGACTAACAAAAATTATGACAAGCACTACATTATGTTACTTAATTATGGCAGTCGAAAGGATCCCGCCTCAAGACAGATCTAAGGGAAAGTTTAAATATCTGAGAAGACAGGGTTGCCACAGGTTAAGTTTGTGCATTGTGGTTGAGTCGTCTCGTGATTTTGGCGCATGCCACTGTGCCGAAATATCGAGCTTCTCTAAAATCAAAGTCCGCGGAATAAAACCCGAATTTAAATCATAAAATTGCGAAATTGGTATATTTTTTTTCTCTTGTTATACTCAGTGGTATTTCTTTATTTCAGGTGACATACCGACACCTCCTACGTATACTGGTACAAGTGCATAATCATAAATTTACAGGAGAGCTGTTCAAAGGTTCCAAAACCTGTAACTTTCTCATTTGATGATATAACTTTTCAAAATTTTGCATTGGTTCCAAAGAAAATATTTGCTTTCTACCTGTATTCATGGAATTTTGAAATTTCTTATAGTTTTTGAGAAAATTGCAGATACACTACTATACGCGTATTTTACATCTTGTAGTTGTGCGGTATACTGAGCTAATTACCACTTGCTCCAGTATACGGCGTAATGCGTAGATTACTGATCTAACGATATTTTTATATTGTATATGAATTTTTAGATGAAATACTTATATGGCTTGCAATGAACAATAAAACAGATGCTCTTTTACCTTCATCTATTGATTTATAAACGTTTTTATCACTTGCATCAATATACGCTAACATTAGCATGCCACTTGTACCAATATACCGCTAGTAAAGTTTTAAGCGTGCTATACAAAATACAGAAATATACCTTTATAAAAAACCTCACTTGAAATATAAATGGTTTTATTAAGAAAAGTAATTGTATTAAGTGCTTTAAATTAATGGAAGCACATTCAATGGATTCGTATTCCTGTTCAAATGTGTACTCTTATTTTATTGTAAAAGGTTCCTCATGTGATACATATATCGCATCGAACCCATTTGTATCCACATAACGGTTTAGCTTTTTGTGCCTCTTCAGGGTTCCGTACCCAAAGGGTATAAACGGAAACCCTACTTCTATATACTACTTCGCTGTCCGTCCGTTTGTCACCAGGCTGTATCTCATGAACCATGATAGTTAGACAGTTGAAATTTTCACAGATTATGTATAACTGTAGTCGATATAATATATATATATATATATATATATATAACAAAAAATAGAACAGAATAAATATTTAAGGGGGCCCCCATACAACAAATGTAATTTTTTTGCCATTTTTTTGCTAATCCTAATGAAGTTGTATAGATGGTATGGAACCCTTCGTGCGCGAGTCTGATTAGCACTTTGCTTAAGCCAAGCTTTGACATGAAATATTGAGTCAAAGTCAAAATATCTTTATTCAATTTAGATTGTAACAAGCACTTATGAATGTCAAAAAAATCTACCACCGGTTCGAAAAAACCTCTGTTGAGAAGAGTCTGGCAATAAACCTAAGTATATTTTAAAAAAACAGATTTACAATCATATTTTAGTGATATCTATACATCACAAGTATTTAGCACAACTACATATTTAATACAGTTCTCAATTCGCTATTTGGAGTAAGCACTCGCCAATGCGGATCGGAATTATTTCCAAATTTCCCTATCCATGATATAATCATTAATTTTAATAATACGCCTTATATATTAATGTCTTCTTGACAATAGATTTAAATTTTGTGTCTGTTTCCGAGTCTTGGGAAACTTCTATAACTTCATACGGTTTACCCGTTTTCGCCATATACATAGCCAGGTACCATTTCTTAGGTGTGTATAAAAAAATGTGTATAGGGGGTTATTAAAAACCTGTACTATACTTTAAACCACATTAGGGCTACTAATTACTAATATGATCCAAGTAGAAAAATACTGTGATTAAAAAAAAAAAAATTTGCATGGAAGTGGAGTCGCAAGAAGACTTTCTAATTTCGATGTTTTCCCACTTATATCGTATTAGTAATCAGTAGCCCTAATATGGGTTACAGTTACAGTATAGTACAGGATTTTTTTTATCAACCTGTAGGTATATTGAAATTTACTGTTCTCATTTTAATTAAAGCATGCATGCCTTCGCCTTCTTTTTGGGGATGCTCAACTACCAGAATGCAATGTAATACTGCAATGTTATATTTCTAGCACGCGTACATGTAGGTATAGCCGAGGAAACTGAATCACGTACTGGTACTGGGGTGGAACCGTTGTACTACCAATGTTATGTTGACATCCCATACATTTGCCAAAGAAATCATAGCGAAATAGATCACGAAAAGGTTTCACATTGGATTTAGTTTCCATGACTGTCTATGAGAAATACGGCTATTGTGGTCTTGCCCTCCGCAATTGTCAGACCAAAACATGTTTTTTTTATATATACTATCAAATTATGTGTTCGTAGAACAGTTTAAACGGTCCGCACGCAGCGACGGCTAGCGCGTACACTGAGGCAACTGCCAGTTACACTCGACTTCCCCGGCCCCGCGACAATATCGGTGCCGCGTATAGTGGTGCATGTCGGTTGCCTCAGTATACGTTGTACCGATTAGCAAAACGGTGTTAGATGCATTCATATACGTCACTTTATTTCCAAAACTAATAGGAATATCCGTGCAAATTTTTTGTGGTAGGTAAATAAGGAAATATTAATCACAAAATTGCAAAAAACTAAAAATCAGAAATTTGTCACTTGTACCAGTATACGTAGGAGGTATCGATACATCGCCCCGATTCATATTAAGAATCCACCAAAAAACTTGCGTCAAATTGATGTCTCTTCGAACTTTAATTTATTCCCGGCGAGTAAGTTACTTTTACAGGACGATCCGGGGGAGACGAGCGCTTGAGCAGAACCAACCCTATATCCGCAGTAATGAAAATTTAAATATTGAAAAAGTTGAATTTTGGTTGTAAAGTTAAATTTAACAATAGGCAGGGTTGGGGCTTCCTATTAAGCAATTAATTAATTGATCGTTCACAGTCATATTTAAAGAAAAACTCCCAGTTTTAATCTCAGAGTGACCATTTACTTAGTAAACAATTTAGTACTTTTGTTTGAGACATTTAAAAAACCATAATCTTCTCTCATAATCATAATATTCTTCTAATCTTGTAATATTTTTTTCTGTGTATCTGTTTTCTGTATCGCTTACTATGTCTGGTGTACAATAAAGAGTCTTTGTATTGTATTGTATTGTATTGTAATCTCACTAATACTGGTAAATGGGTCCATATTGACTCGTATAAATTCGATCCTAAGAATTTTTATTCTACTACCGATTTGTGTTTATAATCATCACTTGTCATAAATTTTTAAATCATAATATTTTGGTTCATAATATTTTATGACTACCTACCATCGCAACTCATAACAGACAGTTGTCATAATTTTTTTATTAATAATTTCAATAAAATAAAATAAAAATAAAATAAATAAAGCCTTTATTCTCTGACCAAAAAAAAGTAGTAGGTATAAATTTAGCTTATAAACTAATGTACAAAAAAAATCAATACCAAGAACATATTTGAATTCATAATAATGTTTGTCAGAACATTCTTGCTCATAATTATGCAAAAATTTAAACAAGCATTTAAATAAGCAATTTAATTAAACATTTTGGCTGATATTTTCTCTCTAACGATTTGTCTAACTAATGGAACTATAGGACCACGTTCATATTCACGTTTTTAAGTGCGTCGCGCCTTGACGCGATTCTAACCTAACCTAACCTATCCTTTTTAAGTCGAATAACTATATATATATATATACTTACCCACTTGTTATTAAAAATATATATTATGAATATAAATAGTAAGTATGAATTTGATTAATGCGGATAAACAATTTATTACTTAATAAAATATGTCAATAATAGTAGTACAAATAACCTAACCTAACCGTAAAAATTTCATATTTAATACAAGCTTTTTTTGCTGACTGTACCTACTTTTTGTTGACTATACTTGCATTGTCACCCAAACTACATTTGCATACCAAATTTTAAGTCGATGCTACAAATTTAACTGGCAAGATTTGATTACAGACAGACAGACAGACAACGAGACAGGTGAAACTAAATAAAAGCTTGTAAAAAGATGAATATTGATATTATGAGCTTCAACGATTCGGGATTGCGACCGTTAGTAACAAATACTAATTATGACTAATTATATTTATGATGTAAAATTGTATGACAAACATTTTCGGACTTCCAATAATAGGACTTAAAAGTTTTGGCCCACCCATAATAAACTCTAGCCTTAACTAACTGAATCCGGTAGGGTTGGTCCTGCTCATATCTTCAAAATCGCACTGTATTATTTAACAAATTATTTATTTAACAAAAGAAATCCCATCAAATGCATTACGCGTGAAAAGATGCAAGTCTCGTAACGCACGGACGGACAGACGGACAGACAGACAGACACGCAGATAGACAGACAGACAGACATGGCGAAACTATAAGGGTTCCGTTTTTTCCATTTTGGCTCCGGAACCCTAAAAAGTTTCGTGTTGCAATGTTATACCAAATCGGTTATTTAGACAGTATACCTACCGTGGGTGGCCATTGGCCATAGAAACTCGATATCCACCAACATGCTTATTTTAAAGCCGTAGAAAAACTCATTTTATAGTTCTCAAATAAAGAGTAAACCATTTTTTCTTTAATGCACATACGGACTTGACTTCAATGGTGTATGTGAGGTTCCCGATCTGAACTGGGCCCGCGTGGGAACTACGGCCCAAGCCCTCTCATTCTGAGAGGAGGCCTGTGCCCAGCAGTGGGACGTATATAGGCTGGGATGATTACGATGATGATGATTGATGACTGACTTGGCCGTCCTAGAGATTCTAATCTATACTTTCCTGTTTTCAGCTGATATCTTTGATTTATCGAAGATGATCCATAAGGAGCTTAACACCACTCATATTGCGGAAGTGCTACAGCTCATGTACCGAATTGCCAATGGCACCCTCCTCCACGATAAAGTTCAGGAACTAATGCACAATCAGAACGAACGGTTTGATGTAGTCATTGCTGAATGGATGTTTAGTGAACTGTACTCTGGGTAGGCATTTTTTATTTTTTTATATTATATTATAGGTAGATCAGGCCGTTGATCAGGCAAAAGACGAGGCGAAAGTCATAGATGTGTTGGAGGAGGTTGAGCGCCGTAAGTGTAGATAGTAAGCAGTAGACTACCAGCTATTGAGGTGGTGCTGGTGGAAAAAGTCGGTTGCAAGTATGGGCACAGAGTTATAAACAGTGATACAAAAGTTATTTTAGTGGAGAATGAGCTAACTCGTCAAGTTTCTTTGACAGACAATAAACATTGTGATTAATTAGAAAATGGTTCAAAAATATTTATTTCAGCAGATAGTTGAACATTTACCTATATGGCGGGTTTTCCAATGTATTTTTTTGAAAAAAAAATTGTACAGATTTGAGAAATATTAAATAAAAAATATCATGGGACACTTGACACCAATTGACCTAGTCCCAAACTAAGCAAAGCTTGTAGGTACTATGGATGCTAGGCAACGAATAAAAAGTATAAATACGTACTTAAATACATATTGAATATCCAAGACCCGAGAACAAACATTCGTATTATTCATACAAATATCTGCACCGGCCGGGAATCGAACCCATGACCTCAAGCTTCGTAGTCAGGTTCTCTAACCACTTGGCCATCCGGCCGTCTGAAGAAATATTGAGAAATATTGTCAACAACAATTAAAAAATCCTGAAAAACATTTGCAAGGGTGGTTCAGTCAAGTCTCGCCCAAGACAAATTTTCGTTTTTAATATAAAGTATAAAAATTTCAATACCTACAGACAAGTTTTAACTGTTTTTGAAACATTGTGTAATATGTAATACCTATATGATAAACGTTCTAGCCCTATACTACGAGGTACAAAATTCGAATTTCGTATCATGCCGTCCCGTTGACGCTTATATTATTTAACACGAGAGTGATAGAGACAGGTCGGTAAGAACTCCGATTTTCGAATTTCGTAGTCGCCTCCCTCTTTCGCAATACGAGTGCACTCAATGGTTTCCTCTTCCAGACTAGCCTCTGTCTTCAACTGCCCACTGATCTGGTCTTCGTCGATGGAGCCCCACGCGTTAGTACTGTCTCTAATGGACGAAGCTCCAAACCCAGCGTACGCACCGCAGTCGACTCCCACCACCGCAACCCTCATGACTTTCGTGCAGCGAGCAAAAGAACTCTGGATGTATTTACATGTTATATACAATAAATGGTAAGGCTCCTAACTATTACAACACCCGGACTTATCACGCTTAACGAAATGAGTAATAATTACCTTGACGTTTCGCCTACATTGCAGTGGCCGTCATCACGAGTAGTCTACTCAATGTGTAGTGCAATTATGTAGCTGAAACGTCGAGATAATTATTAGGTAGTTACCTACTCGTTTCATTAAGCGTGGTAAGTTACGGGCGGTGCGTAACGAGGGATATTTAATAACAACAATTGATATAATGCAACAAGTGACATAATTTTCATTTGATATAATGCAATTTATCTTAAAAACCAAACTTATTTATTTTGTTATTAATTCGACTTGATGTACTCGTACTTTAAAAAAAGGTTAAAAAAGGTAAAAGGTTGCCTGGAAGAGATCGCTCTTAAGCGATAAGGCCGCCTATTGCTTACCTTGTAATTTTTTCTGTGTATCTGTTTTCTGTATCGCTTACTATTTCTGGTGTACAATAAAGAGTCTTTGTATTGTATTGTATTGTACTTTGGGTTAGGTTAGGTTAGGTTTATTTTATAAAAAAGTTCTGTGAAGCTGCTAGCCTTTGAAATAATATCAAATGTTGTTATACCGATTATTACCCACCCCGATTTTAGTAATAGTAAAAGACAGTTATAAAACGTGTAAAGAGTTTATTACACAATACGGGAGTTGAGTTATTAGCGATCGGCGAATGAGTTATTATCAATATTGTGTCATTTATAGGTACTTATATTATTATTATTATTGTTTAGTCTGGAGAAGTGTCCCACCATTGAGCAAAAGTCTCCCTCAATTTTCTTCGTTTGCTTCGATTTTAAGTGGTATTCGGCCAGTCGAAATGGTTCACCTTGGTTAGCGTCCCCAAGCGCCTCCTGGGTCTGCCACGTCGCCACTGTTGTCGGCACTGGTGGTATCCGATCAGTTGTTTGGATCCTACCACCAACATGGCCCGAAAAAAAAAGAAGAAAGTCATGCAAAAAATTATAAAATTAAAAAAAAAAACTTAACCTTTATTATAACCTTTTCTAGTATTATCTTAGCCCGTTGAATTACATCGCTAGCGTTAGACATGAAATTTGGCAGGATTTTTTTATGCAACGTTCGTTAAATTCACCATAATTTTTTGGAAACCCCCATTTTTGGAAAATACCGGAATTTCAATTCAATTGCTAGGCCTATGATTTATATTAAAATTTTCAAGGTTATACACGGCCATGGATACTAGAGTATACGAGCAAGCGTACTCCTCAGCCATGGCAGTCAGAGGGCGATCTCTGCCCCCGTTGTCCCTGGCCAAATACAACGCTTCCCTCATGCTGGGCAACTCTCATGTCTCTGCTGGGGATGTCATCAGTCTACCGCAGAGTTATGTCGCCATCGGTGGGTACCACGTAGAGGATACTGTGCCGCCTCTGCCTAAGGTTAGTCTACATACAAAATAAGAAAATATAGAAAAAAACTGCCAAAATTGTGAGCAGGACTCATGCACCGAGTGTTCGGACGTACAAATTTGAAAGTTAGATACCTACTATGAATAGTGTATGTACTGATATGTATGTTGACAAACAATGAAGTATATGTACAAAGGCGAACTTATCACTTTAAGGGATCTCTACCAGTCAACCTTTGAGTGGATGAGAGGAGCATTCAGTCAGGACAGACAAATTTTGAACATGAAACTACCGTGAGACTCACTCATATTAAGTAAATATATTGACCCGGATAACTCACGTCTTAAATCGAGTTTAGCCCGACATGTTTCGGGCTAATCCGTAGCCCTTCGTCTTCGGAGCAACGCGACTCGGCGGCTGCTGCAACACGCGCACTGGAGCGCGCTTGGCAGACACTTGAAGTCTAAATGAGACCCTTTGAGACTCGAGCGGGAGTTTATATATCATTCCTTTTCATTCTGCAGAATCTTCAAGAAATCATGGACAGCGCAAAATACGGCGTTATCTATTTCAGTTTGGGCTCAATATTAAAAAGTAGGAGTATGCCCCCCAAGTTAAAGAAAGACCTTCTCGACTTGTTTGGAGGGTTGAAACAAACCATCATTTGGAAGTTAGAAGAAGAAATACCAGATAATATTTACAAAAACGTCCATGTGGTCAGTTTTGCGCCTCAGCAGAGCATTTTAGGTAAGCGTGGGAAAACAAACAACAAAATACAGTCATTAGTTTTGTAAATCATAATGGAAATTACTTGTGAAACGGACAAGTAATCAGGTGGGTACCTATATACAGGTAATCAATTATATAATGATTGTTTAAAATTGCAGTGTTTATTATACATAGATATTGGAACTAGAGTTAAGGTATGTATAAAGCGTCACTTCGTGTGTCGCACAGGGCCTTCTAAGTTACTTGACTGACATGATAAGATTAATTGCCTGTTAAACACACAGAGAAAGATAAGATTATTAAGCCAGATTTAGACCTGCATGAAATATAGTGCAAGTTGCTTACATTGCAGCGCTCAATTGACTACTTTAAAGTCGTTTTACGGCCTCGCAATGTAAGTACAACTTGCGCTATTTTTCTTGTAAGTCTAAACTGGGCTTTATTCTAGACCAGGGGTTTTCAACCTTTTGGTTTTAACGGCACGCTTTTCGTTCATCAAAGTTTCACGGCACACCAGTAAAAAATGGCCAAGTGCAAGTCGGACTGGTGCGTCGAGGGTTCCGTACAGTATACCCATAATTTGTGTAACATAACGGACACCGGAGGCTTATTAATCGCACACGCTACACGCCAATTGTTTTCGTACTATTTTCTCATTAAAGGAGCTATTTTTGATTTCAATGCAGCATACAATTCGCGGCCATCGCGGCATACTGGTTGAAATCGTCTGGTCTAGACTCTTGTGGCAATCACGACGTCACAATAATGGTAATTTGCGGAGTAAATAGAATGGTGTTAATTAATACGGAAACCTAGTGTTGGTTTTCAACGGAATAAATTTTAGGTTGAATTGTTAGGATTTAGGTGACATTCGGTATACAGATAGTACAAGTCCCGGGGAAGGACATATAATAGTTTTTATCCCGGAAAATTGCATAGTTCCCGCGGGATAGCAATAAACGAATTCTACGTGAACGGAGTCGCGGGCAACAATTAGTTAATGAACTAATTATACTATATTATTATTACTAATATTGACGTCTTCGATATTGTAATTAGAATTTAGTTTAGACCGTATACTAATAAAATGCAATTTTTTAAAAGACTTCCTAAAGTGTGCATTATAATGAGCCTATTTTCCTTTTGTCCATTCCTTTATTGATCAGACTCTAGCTAGAGTCTAGCGCATATACTCGTATATTGACGTCAATGCGACAAGAACAAGACTCCGGAGTTTAAAGGTCACTTTCTAAATTATAATTTTAAATGTCACAATTTCAAGACGTTGGTTTATATTATCATATAAATGCTCACGTACCTAAGTCTGTCTGTCTGTCAGTCTGTCTGATGGTTTATCTGCACGCATTATGTAGGTAAATGAAATTTTATAAGGAGACTGTAGTATGACACCCTAGGAAGGACACAGGATAATGTTTATCCCGGAAAATGCTTCAACCCCGCAGACAACAACTACCTAGTATTCTTTTAGATTCAATTCAATATTTGACAGCTTTTTTCTTATTTACGTTATAAATGGCAATATAGAGGGCCACATCGCTAAAAGAACAGATAATCGTTGTGGGACAAATTCCTTGAGTGCCGACCACTAACCGGAAGACGAAGCGATAGCAGGCCTTCCACCAAGTGGACTGACGACATCGTGAGAATTGGGGGCAACCGGTGGATGCAAGGTGGCGAATTGTGTGGACCTGCTAGGTGATGATGGTTGTTTATTTCCAACACATGCAAGTTAACAGTTATAACGGTTATAAACAAAACACTTAGGGGCTGTTTCACCATCCATTGTTTAGTCTTAACTGACGGTTAAATGTGATGCCGTCTCCGTCTATTCGAACAAAACAAATAGAGACGGCATCACACCTAACCGCCAGTTAACACTAATCAATGGATGGTGAAACAGCCCCTTAGGCTACTAAGCTGTTACACATGCTCATTAGTAGCACGAGAGCATGCTACTATCGAGCAAATGCTACCTACTAGCATGTGTGTACAGGACATGGTACTACCATCCGGTCGTAGAATAGAGACGGCATCACACCTAACCGCCAGTTAACACTAATCAATGGATGGTGAAACAGCCCCTTAGGCTACTAAGCTGTTACACATGCTCATTAGTAGCACGAGAGCATGCTATCGAGCAAATGCTACCTACTAGCATGTGTACAGGACATGGTACTATTTGCTGCTATTTTCGGGCATGCTAGTTGATGCGGGGGTGGAAGGGGGAAAGATAATAAACAAGTGTGAACGCGTTTGCTTAATGAGCATGCTAGTATTGGTAGTGCCACGAGAGTTGCAAATGTAAAAAAATTACTAAAAGTGAATTTGTTATAAATAAATAAATAATTTATTACCGTTGAATTTGCGAAAGCCGTAACGGCCACAGAGTTGTAGGCCGTGGATTTTGAGATTTTTGGCCTGAAAGCCGTAGAACACGGTAATTGCCGTGGCAACACTGACTTTGAACTGGCAGAGAGCATGCTATCAAAAGTGAAGTGAAAGTGAGTGAGTGAGTGAGTGAAAGTGAGTGAGTGAGTGAAGTGAGGTGTTATTATTATTATTTTTTTCTCTCAATCTAATGTATTTTTATGTGTATCGAATATGTGTAAATAAATGTTTCTCTCTCTCTCTCTCTCTCTCTCTCTCTCTCTCAAAAGGCATGTGTATCGGAGTGGTTGTTTTGAGCATACTTATTTAGGAGCATACTTACTTAAAACTAGCATGATAGTAACGAGCATGTGTAACAGTAGCTTTACACATTAGGTTAGACCTCACATAAGACAATAACAATACAATAATAAAGAATCATCTCGAAAACACATTCAGTGTGTGTTTGCATGCGTGCGTGCGTGCGTGCGTGCGTGCGTGTGCGTGTGTGTGTGCGCGCGTGTGTGTGTGTGTGTGTGTATAAATGATGACATAATCGATTTGCTGATCTACCATGTATACATAATATATTATCTTTTCAGCTCATCCAAGCTGTGTCCTCTTCATAACTCACGGCGGACTACTATCCAAAATAGAGACCATACACTTCGGGGTGCCTATCATCGGTATACCAGTCTTTGCAGACCAGTTCCTCAATGTAGACAGAGCAGTCCAGAAGGGATACGCCAAGAGAGTTGACCTCGATTACGATACCCCAGACAATTTGAAAGTAGCTATTGCTGAGATACTTGGGAATCCCAGGTGAGATATATTTATACATATTTAATTTAGTATATGATCATTTACTAACATACAGTTGTATTGTAAGAAAGATTGTTAAATAAAACCTGTTATTATTATTATTAATTTAGTATTCCACCCAAGTAAACCAGTAGCTTATTTGGAGGGTGGGTTGTTGTGGTTTTTTGGGGGGTTGTGAGAGGGGTATTGTGTGTGTGTGTGTGCTTTATGTATTCTCATTCTAAAGAGACCCCGCAATGGGACGTGTAGGTACAAGCCGCTTGGTCACGAAAGTAGGTCTGTTCTGTACCTACCTGTACCTGACAATTTTAATTATCAAAGCGTTATATCGAATTCTAATGTCCAGAAAGCTGGTAGGCGTTTGATGTAAGTATACCAGCGAATAATTTGGCATTTCTATACCGTTGTACACAAAATACAGATAGTTCAGAAGTCTCCTGTATGTACTTCACTTTTCATACCTACGCTCGGCGGTCGCTCTAAGGTTGTCAACTATGGCTTATGCACCAAAAAACTATCGTGGTTGTGGCACTCTAGTTGTTTGATTTATTGTTGAGAATGAAACGGGAAAAATGGAAAAATAAATTAATAAGTAACTAAAATATTTTAAGTTTAATGTCATTGTTATATTATAAATTTGTCACAGAAAATATCTTGCGACGATTTCGTTATTGGCGAAAATCACGATTATTTAATTTAAACAACCGTCCACTAAACAGTTATAATAACTTTTTTTTTTGTTGCTCCGTTATTGCACAAAAAAGTTCACAGACGCGTGTCTCAAGCGGATGGCACTCGCGCTTGCACTGGTCCACCCGGCCCGAGATACCGTGTCCGTGAGCAGTATCTATGTGTGCGTTGCTCGAGCGCACTTAGGTATATGGAGATTGACTTCTGAACTATCTGTATTTTGTGGTTGTACCCTGAGTTTATCTCTCCGATTTCAAAAAAATTGGAAGGTAGACTAAGTCCATGATTCCGAGCTGGAAAAACAGGGTCTCCAGATGTGTCCCCAAAATATTGTATGGATGTGTCCGTTCCGTTACGAAAATTATTAAGAAAGATGTGTAACAAAACGGACACATCCATCCATACAATATTTTGGGAACACATCTGGAGTGGAGACCCTGTTTTCCAGCTCGAAATCATGGACTGAGTCTACCTTCCAAATTTTCTTGAAATCGGAGAGATAAACTCAGGGTACAACGGTAGATAGAAATGCCCAATTACTTACTAGTTTTTCCAAAGAGTCTTCCGCCGACTTGGCCGTTTCCGCCACATTCTGACCGATCCCAATGACGATATTTTGTTTGCAGGTATCGTGAAAGAGTTAAAGCGCTCTCTTTTGTTTTTCACGATCGGCCAGTACCTCCTGGCAAGGAGCTGGTCCACTGGGTGGAGCACGTGGTCAGAACAGGCGGCGCGCCGCATCTGCGCTCCCCGGCGCTCATGCTGCCCTGGTACCAGAAGATGTATCTCGACTTATTAGTTGTGATATTAACCATAATTTGTATATGTTTCTTATTAGTAAAGTGGTCGTTTTCTAATAGGACTGGTGCAAAAGTGAAATTCAGTTAATAAAAAATGCTATCCTAGTTTCATTAATATATAGGGTGCCCATCGGGATTCCGAGGGATTTGTGTAGATAGATAGAATAGTTTATTTCTGCTAAGAGTTACATTTTAATTTACATTTGTTGTGCCAAACTACAGAGCAGTTTGTCGGCACTTTAGCTCTTGGTTTATTGAAGTTACAAATCACTAGAGTATTAAGACTAAGATTAAGTCTGTGTATGTTTTCGTAGTAGTAGTAGTTTTATTACACCGAATATAACAACTACATTCATCACGAGCGCCTAGGGATATTTTTTAATCCCTGGAAAGTTTTGAACATTTCAATAAACTTACGTGTTTCAGCATCCATTGATTAAATTTATTTGACGGAAAATGTGATGCCGTCTCTGTTTGTTTTGTTCGAATAGCCGGAGACGGCACCACATTTATCCGTCAAATAAAATTAGTGTGCATAGCTATAGTGTGTATTCGTATTTATCTTAATGTAGTGAAGATAATAAATCATCAAAATTGCTAGTAATGATAGTTATTTACATAAGAAAGATACATAGTAACTATGATAGTGAATATTTGCTTATGGGTCGTGCTACCAAATGAAAGAAGTCTTATTTTAAGATATTACTGGGAAATAAATGGAAATTTACGATTCTCGCAACGCTTATTTTTCAACCGACTTCAAAAAAGGAGGAGGTTCTCAATTCGTCTGTATGTTTTTTTTTCTTTTTTTGTGTTTGTTACGCAATGACTCCGCCAATTGTGGGCCGAATTTCAAAAATGTTTTTTGTTTTTTGTTCCGAGGTGGTCCCATTGACACCAAATCAGGATCTGAGGATAGAGAAATTGAGGGCAACCCTCGAATTTTTAATGCACACTTATACCGATTTTGGCATTTTTAATACCATGTCAAGGGTACTGGTACTCTGTTATAAAATAATATAACTAACTATCCCGTGTTTGAGCTTAATGGAATCGTTGTGAGATGCACTTTGACTACAAATCACTAAAAACCAAGAAAAAAAATATTTGAAAAAAAATGGAACCACTTCACAAACCTATTTCATAATTTTCAACTAGTTTGAAGTCGGTGCCTGTCGGTGATTGTAGCCCAATATATAGTATGTAGGTCAGGTAGACGACTATAGTTCCACTCCTGCTGGCTCGTGCTGAGGCACTGACTTCAAACTAGTAGTAAATTATTTTCAAAGTTTTTAAATTCGTTTCCATTTTTTGTTATTTTTTTTTGTAATATTGCGATTCGTTGCTATGCGAGCAAGATAATTCTATAGAGACCCAACCTATACTTACGTCAAAGATATATCTAAAGGAATAGGTAATTGGCCTTTATGACCAATAAGGACAAGTGAAGTGATATGTCACCAGATGTTTATTTTGAGTTGTAAGACTTACTGTGGCAGGTAATCCCAAACAAGTGTGAAAAAAAACTTTTTCACTTCTCATGCTCGTAAAGTTCATATTTATGCTGGATCTAGGCGACATAAAATGACTTTTTATGCTCTAGTGCATAAAGTAAAATCTTCGTCTAAGACCAAGGCAATCAGGTGTCAACAGCCACAAACAAAAAAGTTTCTACATATTTTTTTAAAATTATTTAAAATTATTTAAAACTAAAAAGAAATCAATAAAACTAAAACATATTATTATATAAT
Source organism: Choristoneura fumiferana (assembly GCF_025370935.1). NCBI lineage: Eukaryota > Metazoa > Arthropoda > Insecta > Lepidoptera > Tortricidae > Choristoneura > Choristoneura fumiferana. The sequence continues at coordinate 3,849,138 of NC_133491.1, forward strand.
ATTATAATACCTAATGCATGAAAAATAAAAGGTAAGTACATAGAAAGTGAACAACTGCTTCCACTTTTGCAATATCATTTCCTCGCAATTTGTACAATCTACTATTTAACAAAAAATGGAACCGACGTCAAAAACCTTGAAAATATTTTTCTACGACTTTGAAGTTGGTGCCTCAGCTCGAGCCACCAGGAGTGGAACTATAGTCGTCTACCTCACCTACATACTATATTGGGCTTCCATCACTCCTGCTGGCTCGTGCTGAGGCACCGACTTCAAAGTAATAGAAAAATATTTTCAAGGTTTTTGAAGTCGGTTCCAATTTTTGTTAAAGTTTTTTTCATGATTTTTAGTGATTTGCAGAGAGCGGAATTTTCATGGCATTTTCGACCTGTCATAGTGACTTTTCACTTATCGACTTCGATATAAATACAACTATCGATACACAACATAGGTACTGAAGAAGATTAAAAGTAGAGGTAAACAATAGGCGGCCTTAAGTTAAAGAGCGATCTCTTCCAATTAACATCCGAGCAGTTGAAAATGTGAAATATACATATACAATGAACAATGAATGGATAACAATTTCTAATTACATAATTTCAGTTCAGTTTTTTCAATTTCAGTTTGAAGTTCTTGTTGTAGTTAATGTATAGCTGATTTTATTCATATTTTCTGGTTTTAAACTACTTCTATTACAGTAAAAGTATCCATTTGTATGCTTAAAAAGAACGCTCTAGATAATAAGATAAGTTTACGACAGTCTAATTTAAAGTCTAATATATCGACATAATTTAGGTAGAGTTGATAAGTGAGAAGTCACATGACAGGTCAAAAGTGCCATCAAAATTCCTCTCTCTGGTGATTTGAAGCCAAAGTGCAGCTCACAACGATTCCATTAAGCTCAAACACGGCATAGTTCTATTATTTTATAACAACTTTTTTTTTGTGGCTGTTAACACCTGATTGCCTTGGTCTTAGACGAAGAATTTAATTTATGCGCTAGAGCAAAAAAAGTCATTTTATATTGCCTGGATAGAGAAATTTTTTTTTACTTTGTTACGAGTAGGTGGGCATTTCTATTTAAAGTTGTACCCTGAGTTTATCTATCCGGTTTCAACAAAATTGGGGAGATAGTAGATTCCGAGCTATAAAAACAGGGTCTCCAGATGTGTCCCCAAAATATTGTACGGATGTGTCCGTTCCGTTACGAAAATCATAAAGAAAAAATTGTAAGGGAACAGACACATCCATACAATATTTTTGGGGCACATCTGGAGACCCTGTTTTTCCAGCTCGGAATCATGGACTGAGTCTACCTCCCAAATTTTGTTGAAATCGGAGAGATAACTCAGGGTACAACTTTAAATAGAAATGCCCATGCAGGTACATCATAGGTCCGCTATTCCCGTGAACTTATACGTAGTGTAGGTACATGTACATAATATATTGCTTATACTTATTGGTTCCAGGGCCAGTGTCCATAAAAGAACCCATCATCATTCTTGATGTTAACGCATTATTTATCTTATGTCTTGTCAACAATGGGTACAAAACTATGCTTCAATGTAATCGTTCATCTTCGCATCGTAACGGCCTTGATCTCGGACTGGTAAATTACGTCAACGTAGGTACCTACTATATAATAATATATTGACATAGTAACGTAACGACAACTACACGGAAACATTTAAAAGTTAGTGGTGTTAATGATCCCATTCACTGTAGTTGTGTCGGTTGGCTTAAATTAATAATAACCTCCTTTTTTGAAGTCAGTTAAAAATGTTTTAATACTAATGTTTTGGAGAAGATGCAGACAGCTTTGCTATAGAACTTGTATACGGACTAAATTTTAAGTTAGTTCGATGGCTGCAGGTAGGTCAATAGGCTTCTGGCTTGGTGAAAACCCTCGTAAAATAAATATAAGACTTTGTTCTACAATTTACCTGTGTTTCGCTTGAATGAATCAGTTATTTGGGAAATGTAGTACACTTAAGAGCGTTTATACCTGCTGAGCTGGCAACGTTGCATTTTTGTTAGTTTTTCTCGATTATTTCATAAAAATTGTATGAAAATTACAAATGTGGTCTGATAGCACACTTCTTAATTATATAAGTTAATGTGTCTACTCCAATAATTATTCGTGATAGACTTTTATATTCTTTAAAAACGAATTAAAGTTTATTAACGGTTTTTAAAGAAAATAAAAGTCTATAACGAATAATCATTGGTGTAGACACATTTACTTATATATATTCAGGAAAGCTCTATTAGACCACATTTGGCCATAAACGGTATAGGGGCCACAAACGGTACATCGCAATCAAATGACAGTTTTCGCATACAAAAACTTTCATTTAAACGTTAGGCAATGGCTGTTTCGGGGAAGCAAAAATGTATGAAAATCGGTGCCGTGCCGGTCTGCCGGTGCCTGGCCGGCTAATAGAAAAACAGCCAATACGTGCTCCTCGTTAGCGGCAAACTGGAGTATAATGCCCTTGACATACTTTTTATTCTTGTGTAAAATAAGTAAGTAGGTACCTAGTAACATAACATAAGTACGGCCAGCATCAAAAGTAACTGAACAAAAACAAGGTATTAAAAACTACCTAATAGTCGCGTGTATTCATCATCTAATAATTTAGATCACTTGACATTTTTAGTGTTCGCAATGAATGGTCAAGGCAGTGATTGAAACGGGCGATTATAAAAAAAATATCAGAAAAATGAGGCAGTTGTTTCGGAGTCAGTGCCTATTATTTATTATGATTATTGTAAGTCGTTAAATGCACCGTTTATGTTGAGCGTCCTTGTCTGGCACCGACTCTAAAAATAGCAATAATTGTATATTAAGTATTATTATTGACAAGAACGCCAGCGGAAAGAAGTTCGCAAAGTCACTTACAATCCGGATTGCAGTATGGTAACGCTTGATCGTTTATACATAATATAGATGGTTAGTAATATTAAATCTTACAACTATGTTAGTAGATTTATAAATAATTCCATAACATTAAATAGATTAAAATTTAAATACAATTTCGATCATTCAGGTGGTAGGGGACCTTGTGCAAGGTCCGCCCGGATTGCTACCACCATCTTGAGATTGTGGATAAAGCTGAGATAAATGATGAACGGGCAGATAATTAGTTTCGTGCCCGGAGTATCGATTCGTTTGGTCGGATACCAGGATACTGTTGTAGTCGTAGCCTGATAGAAAACGGCATCTGCCTTATATTTAGGTAGTCCGTGGGTTGTCGGTAAGCGGTAGTCCTGAGTAGTACAGTCGGATCTTGCCTTGTCAATATAAATTCTTATACTTAACTGACATTCATGTAAATTATAATGTAATCTTATATTGAATGAGTAAATAAACTAAACTAAACTAGTAAAGATCATAGAGTCACGAGATGACTCGAACTTAGCAATAGCTTAGGCCACGAATGTGATATCTGGTGTATTTTAATCAAATGATGTGCCTTTACCTACTGGTAATTGAAAATCACAAGGGTACCCGGTCTCAGTCACCTTCAAGTGTTATTTCCTAACCTCAAGCTTTTGATTGACAAGCTGTGTGTAGTCTGTGTTGCTTGAAATATTAACTAGCTTAATGAATGAAGAAACTGCGACGGCGCCGATAGATGTAGATGATTGCATACTAGTAGACGGTACTGACGATGGATTATCTAGAAATACCGAAACTTTAACCGCGCGTTTGGATACTATTTCCGTAGACCACTCTTATACACTTACGGTGGCATCGGATACGGATAGCGTATACTCTAACCCTGAAACGTTTGGAGTACGATGTGAAGTTGAAGTTCATACGAAACAAGATGATCCGCGACTATAGATCACTTGCAGCAAGGCGCCCGAGGATGGTCGAGTCGAGAGTGAGTCTGGCTGTGACGGCGCGCTGCAATAGCGTCATTTAATTTTATCTGGACAAGAGTAAACACCATCCAATAAGGAGCAGCGTGTATTTCATAGTAAATAGCGGCGCATCTCAGTAACGCCATCTACGGGATGTGAGTTTACTCTAGCGGAGCGTCATATTGATAGCGGGGCGGCCGTTAAGTTTTTCAACGCATTCGATTGAGAGTGCCATAATTAATTAGGTATTTAGTGGTGATAATTCTGATTGATTGTGTTTGTTTGACAATGAAATGCAGAGATTTCTACGAGGTGTTTTAATCTAATTGCTTATATATCTTCGCCTAACGATGGCAGACCATGATAAGCCCCTTCCTGCGGTTACAAATGAATAATAAAATGTATTATGGATAATTATGTGCTACACGTGCACACATTTAGTTTTGAATGAATTTATTGTTTTCTTTTAACTTTTCTCTATGTTATATTCGTCAGGCAGCAGTAGTAAGATCTGATTTTTCGGTGATATTTATGTGAATATGAAAGGTATGAATTAGTATTGTTATAATGTTAAGTAGAATGTTGGTTGAGTGTATAGAGCATTTGTGGAACTGTAAGAATGGATGGGTTTGCAGTTTGCCCTAGTCTTTAACCTTGCCAATGAGAATGGATGGGTTCATTGCTCGGTTAAAGAGATGCTTTGTACCTCAGCATTGAGGGAATGTTTACTGTTTCTGAGAATGGATAGATTTGCAAATACGACTCGGTCCTAATACATGGACAAAGATTAATTGTTCATTTGGTTTTATTAATTGTAGTGCGTGCGAAAATGGATGGGTTCGCACTTGTTAAATATTGTTTTTTCGATGCAGGAATCGATGGGTCCGCACTTATTCAAAATTGTTACTATTATTTTTTCTTTTCTTCCTGTGCATGAGGACATGCACTTTGTCAGGATGGGCGAATGTAAGGATTACGATGCGAATATTGATTTTAATTTAGTACTTTTGGAAATGTATATCTGCCACTGCTGATTTTTGTCGGTAAATTAGTTTCTGTGCACTGGAAACACTAAGAAAGAAGAGGGCTAGAGAGGGGGTATTCTGGAGGGCACTAGACAACAGCCGTTGAGCGGCATTGGGTATCGAGCTGCCGGGCGGATCTTAACTTAAGTGCGATAGTGACGTCGTGTGATCAAAAAAAAATACAAGCTGTAAGTATCAGTGCTGTGTAAAATAAAATAAAAGTGTGAACGCTGCTACGTGTTATATCTTCTATCTTTATTATTATTATTTTTGAAGGATTGGTTTTTCTCAGCTCTAGGCTGGTATTAACTACATTTACGGGTTATCCACCAAGTAAATGTAGCAAGAGTTGTAGAATAAATATTTTTTAAGAAGATTGCTGAGGGCTATTTTCAGGGTCTAGTTGCATGAACCAGAGCTCATCTTCAGAGCAACATAACCGTTCAGCATGCTACTGTGTGAAATTTGGCAAAGATGGACCTAAAGTACCTAATACAGAGGTGCACTAGGAAAAGATTTTTAGAACACTCAACTTTGTTTGTTTCTTTGTCTGTTGGGTTCTCTGAAACTACTGAGCTGATTTAAATAATTCTTTTACCAATAAAAAGCTACACTATCCCTAATTGACGTAGACTCCTTTTTTTTAATAAGTGAATTCAAATCGGGCAATTTTTAAAAATTCTTTCAGTAATAGAAAGCTACAATGTGTCTCTCATCGACGAATAAAAATATTAAAATAGATCATAACAGTAATTCACGTCCTGCGATTAATATGCGATAATTATGATTAATTACGTATGTAGGCTGATTTTTCAATTCCAAAATTTGCACCATCTGTCTAAAACAACGTCTGCATGTATTTGTATTTCCATGTAATCCTCCGAAAAATCAGTCAAAACACGAAAAAAGAATCGTAGAAAGTAAATGTATGTTACCCCAAATTTAACGCGAGCGAAGCCGCGGGAAAAAGCTAGTTATTATTTTTTATTATATAAAAGGCAAAAGTGATTGACTGATGTATCAACGCACAGCCCAAACCACTAGACCTAGGAATTCCAAATTTAGCACGTAGGTTCTTTTTAAGGTCTAGGGGTGCACTAAGAAAGGATTTTTCAAAATTCACCCTCTAAGGGGGTGAAATGGGGGTCCAAAGTTAGTATGGGGAAACAAGATTAGTTAGACTATTTTATGCAAAACTTCACAGGAGTACTCCTAATAATAAATAAGTAAACACGTGTTTCAGGTTTTTTGAGAATTCAACTCCTAAAAGGGGGTAATGTGGTGACAAAGTCAATCGAAAATCAATCGTTGAAATATCAACACACAGCCCAAACCACTGGACCTAGAGACCTAAAATTTTGCACATAGATACCTTATAGGTACAATGTAGGCATCCACTAAGGAAGGATTTTTGGAAATTCTGACGGGAACGGGAAAAAAAGGGATTTATATATTCGATTCCGAGTGACCCTATCTCAGTAACTATAATAACTAGACTCTTCACAATCACAAGTAGGTATTACATTAATTAAAAAGTCTATTTCAGGATTTTTGGAAATTCCCACGTGATAAGGAAAAAACGGGATTTATATATTCAGTTTAACGGAATCCTATGAACTATAATACTACTCTTCAAATTTGGCACAGAAGTTGGTGATTATAATAGTAAAAAACAGTTTTAAGGAATTGGGGAAATTCGCACGAGATAAGGAAAAAACGGGATTTATATTCAATTTAACGGGATCGATTTTTCTGATAATTGGCAAACTGATATTTGGCATTTAGGTTCCTTGAGGAGAGTAGGGGAACACCACAAAAGGATTTCCCGAAATTCGGACGGGAACGGGAAAAATGGTTTTTTTTACTGGTCGTACAAGGCTGCAATTTGGCATGTAGGTTGCTTGAGGAGTGAAGACAACCATTAAGAAATAATTTCCCGAAATTCCCACGGGAAAGGGAAAAAAACGGGATTTTTCGATTTACTGGTCCTAGAAAGCTGAAATTCGACTTGTTTATTGCTTGGGGAGTGTAGAGGGAGCGTTAAGAGAGGACATTTCAAAATTCCTAAGGGAACGGGAAAATATGGTATTTTTCGTTTTACTGATCGTAGAAAACTCAAATTTGGCGTTTTGGTTCCTTGGGGAGTGTAGGGGAGCACTACAAAAGGATTTCCTGAAATTTTGACGTTAACGGGAAAAAACAGGATTTATCGTTTTACTGGTCGTAGAAAGCTAAAATTTGGCATGTAGGCTTTTGCATTTGCTTCGGGAGTGTAGAGAAGCATTAAGAGATAATTTGCCGAAATTGTCACGGGAAAGGAAAAAATGGGACTTTTCGTTTTACTGGTAGAAAGCTGAAATTCGGCATGTAGGTTGCTTGGGGCATTTAGAGGAGCACTGAGAGAGGACTTTCCAAAATTCACACGAGAACGGGGAAAAAGCTGGATTTTTCGTTTTACTGGTCGTAGAAAGCAAACTTGGCAAGTGGGTTCCTTGGGGAGTATAGAGGAGCATTAACAGAGCATTTCTCGAAATTCTTATGGGAACAGAAAAAAACAGGATTTTGCGTTTTACTGGTTGTAGAAAGCTAAAATTTCAAAATCCAAAAGTTTATACTGCACGTACGCTGCAAAGAGCTCTTTAACCGACTTTAAAAAAAGGACGAGGTTATACATTCAGCTATATATATTTATTTATGTATGTTCACCGATTTCTCGCTCAATTGTCGACCGATTTTTAAAATTATTTTTTATTCGAAAGAATATAGCTACTCCTGAGGTAGTCCCATTGTCAACAAATCAGAATGTGATGACGGGATATCAGGGAAATCGAGGGCAACCCACAAATATTGTAGGCACGCATTACGTTTTTTATATATTTTCTCGAGTTATTTAAGTATTTGCGTCTGGTAAACATCATCTCATGTTGATGAGCTGATGATGGAAGGTAAAACAAAACTCCTTAACGGTCAGGAATGGAGGATATTTTTAAAAATAGGTATTATAGTTACGTGTAGACCGATAGTTGTTTTCTTTCAGGCTATCTAGGTGAGCTGATGATGGAAGGTTAAACTCCTTAACGGTTAGGTACGAGTTAGAGGAAGTTTCTTTAAATATCATGTGCACGTATAGGTAGGCCTTTAGTTGTATTCTTTCTGGTTATTCAGGCGAGCTGATGATGGAAGGTGTAACTCCTTAACGGTTAGAAGGACACATTAAGTACCTACGCCAAACCAATTAACTCATTACGTAACAAAATGTATCCATACCTGTAAAACAGTATACTGTGACAGGCTGACTGACTGACAGACGACGCGTAGCAGAAGTGCATTAAGTAATGATTTTTCGAAATTCCCATGGGATAAGGAAATATTTAACTTTGTCCGCTTCTTTGTTTGTTTGGGGGAATCTCTGGAAAAACTGAGCTGATTTAAAAAAATCTATTAGTGAAAGCTTTTTAAAAATCGATACCCGAAATAATAGAAGCCTGTTTCAATTCAATCGCGGACAGTGTGGTTTTCTATTGAATTCACTTATTCCTATCCCGCGGGAACAATCCTATGCCGCGTAGGTATGAAGTCGCGGGCAAAAGAAGCACGTGGGTTTTCTAAAATTACACCCCTGACCTATAGATGTGAAACAGGGGTTCAAAGTTTGTACGAATTATGATCATTAGGTTGATTTATAAACTCAAAAATTTGCAAATATAATCCTCTGAAAAAACAATTAAAACACGAAAATAAAGATCGTAGAAATTTAAGTAAATGATCTGTGTTACCCCAAATTTAACGCGAGCGAAGCCGCGGGCAACAGCTAGTTACATATATATTTATACACATATACACAAGAATTGCTCTTTAAAGGTATTAGATAGATAGATGAAGCAAACCGCTTCGTGCGGGCTAACGGATCACTAACTGGGTGCGCATTTTTTCACCTAACTTTTTAAGTCCTATTATCGGAAGTCCGAAATTTTTTCTCATACCATTTTACATCATAATGATCATTCTTAATTTTTTTTTAATACTAACGATCGAAACTCGTCATCATCGGAATTCATAATATAACTGTTCATATACCTTGTTCATAAGAATATTGGTTTTCATATATTCTTCATTACAAATTAACTTTCATTATATTCATATGAATTTGAAGTGATTAATTGAGTCGCTCAATATTATGGAAGTAGCACGCTCTTTCTTGTAAGTCTAAACTACGCTTGAAATAAATAAGATATGTATTTATGTTTCTGGATAATTGAGTATCGTTGTAAATCAGACACAATCAGTTCCCTTTGTTATAATTGTAGTTAAGTCGTCAAGGTTGTCATATCTTAAGGATGAATTCTAATTTAAGTGCACTCAAATCGATAACTATAAGTGACTAGGAAGGTATTAAAAATATGGTTCGTATTATTAATAACAATGATAAAGTGAAGTTTAGTCTAGCGCGGAACTTGGAGTAAAACGAAGGCATCGACGAAAACGAAGACGATGGTATGTAGATTGCTGAAAGTCGGGGATAGTGCAGAAGATACTTTTTATCCCAGAATACCCAATACGATAGGGATTTAAAATTTTATGCAAAGCCAATCAAATATACTATTTTTAAGTAATTTTTGGGAAATCTTTATTTATTAAATCGAAATGAACTTATATTATGAACTTATATTATTATCCAAATTTAATTTTGTTGTAAATTAATTAAACCCAAATGGAATATTCTCCGTTATAAAGTAGGAGCAAAATTAAATAAGCAATAAGTGAATGTTGTCTAAATCAAGTCTCAACTTTAGTACATTGTGTCTTAAGGGCGGTAAATAAGGAATTACGAACGAGAGTCTATTAGAAGCCCGAAGTCGAAGACTGAGGGCTTTAATGAGTCGATGTTTGGAATTCTAGTACCGCCCGTGCGACATACAATGTTTTTCATCACATTTGCTAGTAATTTTTTATTTCTAAAAGAAAAAAAATAATTGTTCCAAATATTGGCGATTCCTTAAGCTGCGCTCTTGGCAGCGCCACCCTCCCCCTCCCCCTCCCGCAGCATGCGCCACAACGTGCGTGTGCGTGTGGTCCTGCAGCAGCGCGCGCAGCAGTATCAGTACGGGCACGGACTCATTTACCGACCTTGGGCTTCATGACAAGAAAATTAGTACGCGCAATGACTCATTTACCGACCACGGGCTTCATGACAAGTACATTAAGGTCAAGGGTTTTATTTGGGGGGTTGCAACCAAGGTAGCCTGCATGTTACGATACTGTTTACGAGCAAGTGTGATAAAAATAATATGTAGGCAAAAAAAAATATTTCGGGTGGAACGAATTTGCGATTCGTCATATTTCTGAGTGTACATAATTGACTTGGCATAATTTGTATTGAGATAATAGTACTGTCGCATAGTAATACTTTAGCCTACTGCTTTTTTGGCATATTAAGCTATTAGAATAATTCCAGTGGGACTAATTTGTATTAGACTAATACACATTATGCATATTATTGTTTGGGCTATTGATTATTTGTTATAAATGAACAACAAAATATTAGATCACGTTAGGTACGTTAGGTGAGGTTAGGTTAGTATGATATCCAGGCGCGAAGCGCCCAAGCAACGCAGAAACGCGGACCTCCGTCGACCTCGCCTTAGTTCCTAAATATATATTAACACAAAACTAACCTTTTCTCGTAATGCATCAGGCTCGTGATTGTGGTTAGGTATCCACTTTGTAATGATGCAAATTTATTATTATGACTTTTTGTATTTATGCTATTTGACGTTAGTCTTCATGAAGTCTGCTTTCTGTATTTATGCTTTTTAATTTTATGCGTAAAAAAATATGCGTAATGATGAGTATGCACATCGCTAATTCGGCTAAAAGCAATTATGCGTAACAATAATATTACAAATAATTTTATGCCATCCAATAGAGAACCTCCTCGCACATCTCGCATCATCTTCGTGGTGGAAACACAGCTTCACAATAACTTATTTTCAGGGTCATTGTTCTGTTCAAACGTTTCAACCCCCTGAATTTTCGTGGCCAAATTGTTATGAATGGACTATAGAATTTGATGAAATTTTCGATTATTCTTAGACCTCCTCTGCTTCTACTAGATGGGAACTGTAACATAATCTTTTACCAAGCTTTTACCTTACCATACTATGCCATCAATAATGCGCCCGCATAAATCAAATTTAATAAAAGCTCGAATAATGAAATTACCCTTTATTTATTTCCAGCAATCATGAAGCTTGTGACGACGCTGTTGCTAAGTACCCTTTTAACATCCTGCGTATCTAATGCGTATAAAGTGCTGATAGTATTTCCTCTGGCGTCGGGAAAAAGTCACGGCATACTCGGAGAGGCACACGTCACGAGACTGCTGGATGCTGGCCACGAAGTAAGTTTAATAGATGTCCTGGGAGAGCACGGAGCGTACGACTTAGGGATCTTTAAAAACCGGCCAAGAGCGTGTCAGACACGCCCGAGATAGGGTTCCGAACCCATTACGAAGAAATCAAGTAATATTTTTCTAACGATTTCGTATTGTGTACGGAGTTTATACTGAGTTTGGATAGGTATTTAACTACTTAAATGTAAACAAAACAACGTCAATTAGTGTTTTATATACATTTTTGTTAGTTTTACTCGATTATTCCTTAAAAATTGAATGAAAATTAAAAATGTTGTCTGATAGAACACTTCTTAATATTAGTTAATGTGTCTACTTAAATAATTCTTCGTGATAGACTTTTATATACTTTAAAAGCTAATTCGGGAATGCTGCCTGCGTGATGGGCACCATGCCAAGAGGCCCACCTCTCTTTTTAAATTAAAGTTTTAGTTTTAGTTGTTTTAATTTAGTAGTAGTTTTAGTCCTATGGATATTTTGTATTTTATTATATGTAATTAAACTTTACCTAATTAATGTTTATAACCGGTTTTTAAAGAAAATAAAAGTCTGTACAGAATAAAAGCGGAACTGACAAATACAAATCATGAGTGTAGTGTTAGAAATGAAGTAGAATTACTGACTTAGCAAAACACGAATATCTTTTAAAATAATGAAGGAATACAAAAATAAATGCAATCAGCTAACTTAAAATGAAAAAAATATTTTTGGGGTGTCTGAGGTTTTCAGTTATTTAATAAACACCTTGTATAAAGAAAAACTTTATTCTTTAAGTAGAACACAGAAGGGCTAGTAAAACAGGTTCTCAAAAAGTATAAAGTATTTTGCAGATGGTAGGACCTTGTGCAAGGTCCGCCCGGATTGCTACCACCATCTTGCTCGTTAATCCTGCCGTGCACGAATATCTTTTTAAATAATGAAGGAATACAAAAATAAATGCAATCAGCTAACTTAAAATGAAAAAAATATTTTTGGGGTGTCTGAGGTGTTCAGTTATTTAACACCTTGTATAAGAAAAACTTTATTCTGTAAGTAGAACACAGAAGGGCTAGTAAAACAGGTTCTCAAAAAGTATAAAGTATTTTGCAGGTGGTAGGACCTTGTGCAAGGTCCGCCCGGATTGCTACCACCATCTTGCTCGTTAATCCTGCCGTGAAGCAGCAGTGCTTGCACTGTTGTGTTTCGGCATGGAGAGTAAGACAGCCGGTGAAATTACTGTCACTTGAGGTATCCCATCTTAGGCCTCTAGGTTGGCAACGCATCTGCAATCCCCCTGGTTTTGCAGGTGTCTATGGGCGGTGGTGATCTCTTACCATCAGGAAACCCACTTGCTCGTTTGCCATCCAATTGAATAAAAAAAAAAAAAAGTATGGTCGTTGAAATTAGTTTCTGTTAAAAATTAAATTGATAGATGGCAAAGCCTCCTGTTTGCCCAGCAGTAGACGCAAATAATAACAAAACCTTATTTTTATTTCAGGTGACGTATATTGCTGGCATCCTCACTAAAGTTAGCTCTCCGAGACTAAGACAGATAGACGTCACGTCGAATGCTGCTTTAAGTTCTAGTGGTAAGTAAGTAATATTAAGCCACAAAAAACCGGCCAAGAGCGTGTCGGACACGCCCGTAATAGGGTTCCGTAGCCATAACGAAAAAAATAATTAATATTTTTCTAAGGATTTCGTGTTTTGTACGGAACGGAATATTCCAAGTTTAGGTATATTTTATACCCCACACTACAAGGTTGGATGGGGAAACAAAAATTACCCCCACTTTACGTCTATGGGAGGTACGTACTGTATATAAAAAAAAATGAATTTTTTATTGTACCATTTTGTCGGCATAGTTTACTAATATATATTAGTGCAAAATTACAGCTTTCTATCATTAATAGTCCCTGAGCAAAGTCGCGGACGGACAGACAGACAGACATGGCGTAACTATAAGGGTTCCGTTTTTGCTATTTTGGCTACGGAACCCTAAACAGGAAAATCAAAATGTACCTATTCAAAGTATACCTACAGCATCTCTATCCTGTCGCCATGAAGCCGTGGTGGCCTAGTGGTTGACCTTTGGCCTCTTAAGCAGAGGATCGTGGGTTCACACCCCGGCCCGCAGCTCTGAGTTGTTCTAAATTCATGTGCGAAATTACATTTGAAATTTACCACGAGATTTACGGCAAGGAAAACATCGTGAGGAAACCTGCACAAACCTGCGAAGCAATTCAATGGCGTGTGTGAACTTCACAATCCGCACTGGGCTCGCGTGGGAACTACGTCTCAAGCCCTCTCATTCTGAGAGGAGGCCTGTGCCCAGCAGTGGGACGTATATAGGCTGGGAATCGTACCAGCCATCATCATCGGATGATGATGATGATCCTGTCGCCGGTTTATGTATAGTACTGTAGGAACTAGGCTGTATACCGCTGGCAGGTGGTAAAACTGACCACCTGGCAGGTTGGATTAACCTAGTTTTGTATAAAGGGATAGGTTTTTTTTATATTGTGTTTCTAGAATATAACTTTAAAACAGATTGACAGCGGTATACATGCGAGGGCGCAGATTGATTCCGATAGCCTAAGCGGCTGGTGCCATTCTATGTAAATCTATTTATAAGTACTACCAAGTTCTAAAATAAAATATAATTAATTAATGATTGAAGAAGTTATTTATTTTGAACTGAGTTTAAAGTCACGCGCGTTGATCCCCAGTACCTAAGCTCTTACCAAGTTACAGTCCCCACAGTACCTACAGTCAAGGAAAAAAACTGAATCACGTACCAGGTTGGAACCTTTTCATATTCAATTTCGCAATGATATCTTTGGCAGATGTATGGGATGCCATGGTCATGTTCTTTGCAAGTTCGATGACACAGAAGTTACCTAGTTGTAGGTTATAATTAGATAAACATCTACCTGGAATGTCTTCTACTTGTCATTTATGTTTTTGTATGATGTCTGTTGGTGATCCTTAATAAATTAATAAACATGACACACATAGGTTCCATCCAGTGGCGTTGTTAGGTAACTGAAGGCCCTAGGGCAAAAAATAAACTAGGGCCCCAACCAAACTATTTAAAATCATTTGTCCCGTATTCGTCGTGTTCCGTATTCGACGTACTCCAGATTTGTCATTTATAGTTTGTAAGTCAGAGTCCGAAGGGTTCCCTGAGCTTGGAGGCCCCGGGGCACTGCCCCGTCTAGCCCTCCGGTAGCTACGCCACTGGTCCCACCCTGGTACGTAATTCAGTCTCGTTGATCTTTGCGTACTTGTGATCCTTATCAATACTCTTCTTTAATTACAGGCCAGCACTTAGACTTCAAATATTTGCTGGCTCAGAAAGACAGATTATCGTTCAGCAGAGACTTGGCGAAACTATGTTTACTCGTAGCAAATAGTACCCTAATGAATGACCAAGTGCAACGGTTGATGCACGATCCCAAGGAACAATTTGACGTTGTAATCGTAGAGTGGCTGTTTAGCGAACTTTTTGTTGGGTAAGTGTTTTAATACTAGTCACACGAAAATAACTACCAAATATTTAAATCTCCGTCCAACACACCCACCATCCGCGTAAAGCTCAAATGTATAAAATAGTACGGCATACTCTCTAAAAATTAAAATCATTTCTCCAGTAAATAGGCCGCAGTGGGCACTTTTACACGTAATTTTATAAACTACCAGCGCTTTCGGAAAGACCATCATTGCCAAGAAGAATGCGCCAAGAAACTTGGAACAAAAAGTCATTTTTTTTCAAAAGAAAGTAATTACAAATAATTATAAAACCCACATTGCTAAAACATGCACTTTCTTAATAACTGTTTTTACTGTTAGTATACTTGCATTGTCATCCAAATTACATTCCGTACCAAGTTTCAAGTCAACGCCATTGATCGTTGAAGAGTTCCATATTGCAGAAACGATCCTGACCGGACCACCAAAATTTTCTCTACCTGATTAAGATCATTGTATTGTCACCAAACTTTTAGCTTCTGGTATCCACCAGAAAGTGGTCGGAAAAGAAGCAACTAGATCTTTGATCCTAAACATAAAGAACCTATCTTGAACTCAGTCACACACAATTTATATCGTCATCTTCACTTTCAGGCTGGCTTCGGTGTTCAACTGTCCGCTAATCTGGTCGTCTTCTTTAGAACCACATGGCAAGATACTATCCCTCATCGACGACGACCCAAACCCAGCCTATGTACCCGACATAATGTCCGATATCCTGCCACCATTTACTTTCTCCCAGAGAGTTATAGAACTATGGAAATTGATCAAGGGCAAATACATAATATGGTAAAGATTGAGTTGAAATTATTACCTACTTATATTCTTGCTTGCTATTCAAATGCGTACAAAATTCAACACATCTCATCATTCTTTGTTGTTGGATGCAGAGCCAAGTTGCGATGTTGTTCATATTACCCAACTGCGTGAAGAAGGATTATGTTTCATTCTCCTTTTAATTTCTAAACTGTAAAGCAATCAACACAGAAATCAATTTACTTAAATAGAAAAGCTTTCACTATTTTCTCCTTTAAGATGTGTAATATGTACCTTACGCACATTATTGAAGCATAGATCACATTATCACATAGCTCGTTTCCAATGCCTATCACAAAATAATTATTAAAACGCTTTATTAATAACAGGGAAATAAGTTTTGAAGCGGAACGAATGTACGAGCTAGCTTTTGCCTCAGCGGTGGGCAAGAGAGGTCGGAAATTGCCTCCATACCAGGAAGCCCGATATAACGCATCTTTTGTTCTGGGCAACTCTCACATATCTGCTGGACAAGCAACTAGATTGCCCCAGAACTATGCCTCTATAGCTGGCTACCATATCCAGGAAACAGTCAAGCCTTTACCAGAGGTAAGTCTTAGCACGGTACAGCGGCCCAACTAAAGCCGCCACTGCTACGAAACGCTAGCCTATTATTGACTGACTTGGTTGAGGTTGGTCCTGATAACGTCTCTGGAATCACACTGTATTATGAGACCAAATATTTACCCGCTTCGCATGTATACCATTAGCAGTTGATATTAAATTCCAAGATTTTGCAAATATTTCCGTTGGGATCCCCAAAAACGACTTCATGAATTTCATTAATTTTTCATAAAAAAAAATCCTCCCCAATTTTTCTATCTCTAATTATCCGGTTTCGAGCGATCAGTCTAGATGTAGGTACAGATATTTACAGATCTATTGAGTAGGTACTTCATGTTTTCCCAACGTCGGAAAAGTTCATATTTGTCTTGCTGTCTCAACTAGCTCACTGAAGTTTACTGAAACTAATGAGAAAGCAAGATAAATTACGGACTTATCCGACAAAATACGAAACGATATATTTACTACTTCTGTATACCCTATTTTATCCAAATCCCTCCACCCGTTTTAGTGTAGAAATGTAACAAATAGGTACTAACATTCACTTACTTTCTTGAATGTTGCCAGGACTTGCAAAAAATTATGGATAACGCAAAAAACGGTGTCATTTACTTCAGCATGGGTTCAATGTTACAAACTAAGACCATGCCAGATGAGCTGAAGACAGGACTTTTGAATATGCTTGGTGGATTACAACACACTGTTATTTGGAAAATAGAGGAAATTCCTGCTAAAATACCGAAAAATGTTCATATTGTTACCTTCGCACCGCAGCAGAGCATTTTAGGTGCGTTAAATATTCTCTATTATGCCTTATACTACGTCTAGTGTTTGTAGCGGCTCTTTACCTAAAATTATCCAAATTAACTAATTCTAAACATCAAAGGCGAGTAAATCACTAACCCTGGAAGACTCCGGCGAAATGCTCGACGATGTCAGTAGAGTCACGCAACAAGGGGGTCTCAAAATGAATATGGAGAAGACGAATATAATTACGAACTCCCTAGTCAGATCCTACCTCCTTGGAAATTGCAAATGATAGTATACCCGTGAAAAATAGGCCCGTTAGGTAAATCAAACTTCGATAAAGATGTCACTCCGTGAATCCAGCTCGGTGCAATAGCGTTCGGGAAGCTACGCAGTATCACGTCCAAAATACCGCAGTGTCTCTAGACAAAGATATTTGAACAGTGTGTGTTGCCAGTGACAACATACGAAGCTGAGATGTGGTCGCTCACAATGTGTCTCATAATACGCTCAAAGTTACTCTAAGAGCAATGGAGCGAGTTATGCACGGATTTTCCATGCGTAATCGAATCAGAAATGAGGAAATTCGCAGGCTGACATGATGATGATGAACTAATACCGTTGTCTAAATCTCTTTAATATATGAACAAACGTCCATATTTATTGTGCTTTTACTTTCATCGAAGATAACTGTTCAAATTTTAACAATTATCTTATTTTATTCTGTAATTTCCAGCACATCCAAATTGCATACTCTTCATCACTCACGGCGGTCTTTTGTCGACTACTGAAACTCTTCACTACGGCGTCCCAATCATTGGCATACCGGTCTTCGGCGACCAGTTCATAAATGTCAACCGAGCTGTACATAAGGGCTTTGCCAAAGTCGTCTCCTTGGGTTATGATACCCCAGTCCACTTGAAAGCTGCTATTGACGATATGCTTGGAAATCCAAGGTGAGGTGTTTTAATGTTATGACTAGTGTCTAAATCACACTGTATTGAGATACCTGACAGAAGTTCTGCGGCCAAATTCACGTTTTGACGTATTCAGTTCATATTATGACACATAAATTAAGTGTAATCACGCCGAATTTCTTTGTAATTTCGGCTAAGTGTACTTAGTTTAAACTTTAACAGTCTTATTTTTATTTTTGTGGATATGAAAGGAAATTGAGGTTTGATTTTATGTTTTAGGTATCGTAAGAGAGTTAAAGAGCTTTCATTTATTTACCATGATCGCCTGGTTCCTCCTGGCAAAGAACTGGTCTACAGGGTGGAGCACGTGGTCAAAACAGGTGGTGCGCCGCATTTGCGCTCCCCGGCGCTCATGTTGCCCTTGTACCAGAAGATGTATCTGGACCTGTTGTTAGTAGTTATAGTAGTTTTATACGCTATGTCATATATGTTTGAAAAGTTGTTAAATAAACTGAATACATTGTTCCGGAAACAAAAGTCATTGGGTAAACAAAAGACTAATTAAGTTGTGAATAAAATGTTTGCTTGACTTAGCCATTTTTTAAATTGTCATTCTGGGTTAGCACCTACCTACCTATACCGTCAGAATTTATAAAAATCCTCTCCAAGCGGACCTCTATATGCCTCAAGAAATATGTCTATAAAATTTCAAATCTCTGGTTTCAATAAGAAGGTTCGGCTGGGCAATGATGATGTTATTTTAAAAAGAACTAGGTAGATCAATTATGAAATAGGTCAGAAGTCCACGAACTCTTAGACTATACGACTTTTGAACCTCGTGTAACTATACTAAATACATATTCCTACTAACATATCTTGAAAACTTACTTTTTCGTTAGTCATCGTTCTAATCCAAAAATACATAATATTTATCTAAAATACGTAGACGATACCTACTACAAATCACCAAGTCATCCCAACGGTGACCTGTCGTTTCGCCGAGTTTAATTACGCAGATTTTCGTTTCGCAGACAACTATTGGCAGATTTTTCTTTTGGCCGAGCAACGTTTGGTATAATTTCGTTACGCCTATTATTCGTTTCGCCGAGTAGTCGGTAGGAAGAATAGCGATAAGCAGATTTACGTTTAGTAGATTGTTTGTTTCGTAATTGTTTCAGTTAACCGAACAACTGTTCGTCGAAACACGATAAGCAGAGTTATCACATGGCATTCATATTGATAAGTAGATTTAATGTTCAGTCGAATTAACTGTTCGTCGAGACACGATAAGCAGAGTTATCACATGGCATTCATATTGTTAAATAGTATTGATTTTTGTTTCGTAATCTGCGTAAATAAAATCGGCCAAACGACAGGTAGGATTATAATCAAAATGTATTTAGGTGCGACGACGAGCGTTAGCGAGGAGGAGTGTTAGGTAGAATTGCGACCAACAATGCACGAGCCGAGCGAGCGAAGCGAGCGTGCCGCGGCAGCGGCCGGCGAAGTGCCAGAACCGAACTGCTATCATCGCGACTTGGTTTGTTTAGACTCCAATATAAAATAAATACAAATGATGGTCAATAATACGTTTACTACTTGCGTTATACGTTTAAAATTTGTGAGGGTACATAAGAAAATCATAAAGAATGCGCGGTCAGCACGGCCGGCGTGTAAAAATGCTAATGAGGCCGTAATCCACACATATTCGCGGTATTGAATGCCATTCCATATGCGAAACGAAAAGATGCGAAAAGTTGATAATGCGCACTGAATAATAGTTCAACCGTTACAAAAGCGAAAGGTTGTTCGACCAAACGTGCAAAATGTGTAGTGATTAATAGGCCAAACGAATTTCTGTTAATAGTTGTTCGGCTTACTGACTCATATGCGAAGTAAATAGTCTGCTAAAGGTTGCGTTACGAAACGTTACTCGGCGAAACAATACATCTGCGTACAAATCCATCGGCGTACCGTTACTCGACGAAACGTTGTCTGCCAATCAATAATCTGCCTAAAAATAGTCGGCGAATCATTAGGTAACCCATCCCAACACAGCAAAATTTCATATAAATTAAGTAAAGTAAGTAGGTAGGTAGGGTAAAGTAACCGACATCATCAAATCATTTCATTTCATTAACCGACTTCAAAAAAGGAGGAGGTTCTATGTTCCAATGTTTGTATTTTTTTTTCATCATCATCCCAGCCTATATACGTCCCACTGCTGGGCAGAGGCCTCCTCTCAGAGCAAGAGGGCTTGGGCCATAGTTCCCACGCGGGCCCAGTGCGGATTGGGAACTTCACACGCACCATTGAATTGCTTCGCAGGTTTGTGCAGGTTTCCTTACGATGTTTTCCTTCACCGCAAAGCTCGTGGTAAATTTCAAATGTAATTCCGGATTCTTTTTTCATTTCATCATAATTATTTGCATTTGCAAGCTGAAATGGCAGTGGACTAGTCACATACCTAAGCCTTAAAACTGATGTCCTTTGGGGTAGACTGAGTCAAGACCGCGGGACAACAAACGTAGTGTAGGTGTCCTAAAGCTACTCGTATATTATCAGTGGTGCAATGATACTCGTAGATATGGGTATGGAAACGGGCAGAGATTGGATGAGGAGAGCTGAAGATTGAGCTCAGCGGTGTACCATGGGAGAGGCCATATCTAGCAGTGGACTGATCTAGGATAAAGTGATGATGATGATAAAGTAAGTATATGTAGTAGGTTACAGTTCGTATAAAATTAACAAAAGTTTATGAGATAAATGCTACTGGTCACTAGACTTTGACTGTTGAGAGGTTCCGGGTTCGAATCCCTGTAGGGACAGACATTTGTCTGATGAATATAAATGTATATAATCGAGTCATGGATGTCATATGTATTTAATTTAAGTATGAAACATGTCGAGCTAAACTCGATTTAAGACGTGAGTTATCTGGGTCATTATATTTAATATAAGTATGTATTGTATAAAAACGATTGTATTCACTTGTATAGTTGAAACATTTTGAACTGAGCTCATCCACTACGATGCCACTGATCACTAGTTGGAAAAGAGGACTCAAGATCCTGGAAGAAATAAAACAAATGTTCATAGGACAATATCTTGTAAGTCTAAGAGAGAGATTCCGGTCTGAGCCCAAGCAACCCAGAGTAATATCACACAAAGCACCAGAAATCGGGGATCTAGTACAAATCAAAGCCGAAAGTAAAACAGAATTAACTGGAAAGTTGGCAAAATTGTGGATATGAGGGAAAGTACTGACCGCAAATGCAGAGTAGCGGAGGTCAAAGTGGACGGCTCCATTTTGACACGTTCCATAGGACATCTGTATCCGCTAGAGGTCGAAAGCGATCCCATACCTGATGATGATACTTCAGAAAGGGTAAGGAATAAGGACCAGGAAACAGCCTTCAACGAGTCAGCACATGATTCGGTGACATCATCACGACCAACGCCTCAAGAATCAGAAACTGTGGACCCTGTGGAACTAGCAGATCCAGAGGTTGAAGAAAGTGCATCGGCGATGGATGACGGAACCCCCATGGAAATGGCAGGTTCTTTGGATATCCATGGACAAGACTTTGTTGCAGGTAAAGAAAGACGTGCCGCGGCTGTAAGAGCCAGAGAGAAAATTCTGGAGTGGACACGGCACCTGCTAACCATACTAGAGTGAAAGTCCTTTGCCCTTGGGAGTGTCGCGCACAACGCGATTTGCCATATATAACTCGGTAAGTGTCACAGCCCTAGTATGTGTAATACATTTTTAATGTGATCACATTGCTTTCCTTATTGGTCTAATATTGTGTGTTGGCACTACCGTATAGTGTAATGGCGATACAATGAACAAACGAGGGAAAAGAACTAAGCTGGTGCCCTAGTATAGAGAGAGGTCAGTTCCTTCCTGAAACTCGGCTGTAACCTCAGGTGAGTGTTTTGCTATGTAATATTAATTGCCATGATCATGGAGTGTGTAAGGATGTCCGCTATTTAATACAGGGTAGATTCCGTACATGGGTCCAGTAAGCGCTAGAGTACATTGTACACTTGGTAATGTCATAGACAGCGAAGCGCATAAACTAGACATGGAGCAAGTATCTTTTGCCCAGCATTAACGGTCGTAATGATGATGGAGCAACCGAGGTCAGGACTATGGGGATGGTGGAGGTCCTCGTGGGGGCTGCCCCCACGTCTGGCGGGTGCCAGGCCAGATCACAGGCAAACTGAACCGGCCAGGAGCCTATTGATCGGTCGGGATAGGTTAGAAGATCACTGGTAGGCCCAGGATCTCTCTGTCTAAGCATTGAGGCACCCGGGCATATCGCTGTGCCTAGACCGGAGTAAATCGACCGTAAGCTAAGCATGCTAAGCCTGCTAGGCCTAAGCCTTGCTTGTGATAAGAATGTGGCACAGCCACACCGCGTTGGGATTGGGAATCACTGTTATCACATATCTTGTGAAGCCGAAATAAGAACTCGTCCTTACACACTTCAGCTATATTTGTCGCCTTATTATTGCTGTGTACCATTAGCACCCCAGGTATATATGTATGACATTTATGGAAGCATAGAAGGGGCGACAGCCTATGAGGCCATTTGCTCTTATAACTGATATGATTTTCTTATACTCTTCAGCATTGTTGACATGAATGTGAAGTAGGTATTTGTTGATTAACTTGAATTTGAAGTTTCCATTACTGGTTACGGTTTGAAGTAGCTTCGATAGTTCAGTGACATCCTCTATGCCATTGAGAACGATTGGAGGGGGTTTGCTGCGTTTCGGATGATCGGTATTTGATAATTCATCGGTTGGGTCCAAAGGCAAGGTGTTAAAACGGTTGTTTGTTGTGGTGCTCTGGCCCTTTGGTGGGGAACCACTATACTTTCTATTCTATAGGATGATAGCACCACTTGCCATGGTAGAGGAGCAGGATATTCAGGGTTGTTTTCCAGGAAGGTTATTTCCGGCGAGTATCTAATCTGATTTGATTGCTCTGCATTAACCGTTTGATTGCCTTGTGATGTCCTCCCTATATCAGAGAGGGATGTTGAGCGTTGTCTGTTAAACAAGCCTGGGTGGAATACTTGTTGAGTTAACAATTTGTGTTGTGGTTGAGGGTCTAATGGCGGATTTGACTTCATTTTTGTTCCCACGGTGGAATTGTTGACCCTACTCGTGACATTTTATGCACTTTTTTTTTATTATTATATTTTTATTTTTACTACTAGCAACACTTATTCGTTTAAATTTTGGTGGGTAGATGGAGAAAGTTATCATCAAGTGAGGGTAGGTTGTTATTCCTCCAGTGTGAAGTGTCACTAGCGTATTTGTAGCTGGAAATTACGCCTTCACAGTTTGAGATATTTCAAGATAACATTATCACACGTGAATCAGACGATACTGTTCGCATTAACAACACCAGTTGGCACAAATACACATACAGGCACTGTATTATTTCAAATCTTCAGGAGAGTTGTTGACAGTTGACTTTTTGACAGGTAAGAGTCCAATGATAAAATGATTGTTAAAAACAGTGGTGAGCTCATTGAGATTTGAATATGATCGGGATTGGCATTCAAATGTAAGTAACTACGGAGTAATCGTGAAAAATTGCATTGTTTACACAATTGTTTTTTTCCATTGAATAGTACTTTATTTCAGACAGTGGCATATTTAAATAAATGACGAATAATTTTGGCTCGGCAGTAGGAGAAGGTCGGATCGATAGTGTAGACGGAAAGATAGTGCTAGTGATCTGTCACAGGTAAATCGATGTCAAAATAATAAAAAAAAATTATATATAAATAATATGTATCTCAGCGTTTGTCAATTGTTTCTTTCTTTATTTTTGTACAATACAGTTTACATAACATAACAATCTAATTCTATGTTACAATAGCATAATGTCAACTTTAACAAGATACTTAATTGCTTCGCGCGATTCAGAGTTACTTGTGGAGCAGAGCATTGTTAGGGTTGAGGGGATTTGGTATATGCACCGAGGTTGCAGTCAAGGACTCGTCATTTGAATGAGCGTGTCCAGAATGTTTGCTGTCGATTTGTTTCGTTGTGCCACCTAGAAGTCATATAACGCCACTTCTTAATAGAGCTTCTATGCTGAACATGTCATCGCGGAGACACGTACATCTTGCAGACTTGCAAGATTTCCCCTTTTCATAGCAGATACGGAACCCGACCCCGACATTGTCTGTTAGAATTGGCATTCTAACAGGGTGCCCCCCCCCCCCACAGAGAATTTAGTTCATCATCAGCCGGAAGACGTCCACTGCTGAACAAAGGCCTCCCCCTTAGAACGACAACTCGCCACTTGCATCCACCGGTTTCCCGCAACTCTCACGATGTCGTCAGTCCACCTGCAGGGCTACTACGAAACTTTAAACTCGAAGTTCGCATCGTACCGTCCCTATCGCTCTCCTATTAAATTCGAGTTTCGCAGTAGCCCTGCTGGCCTGCCAACGCTTCGTCTTCCGGTTCGTGGTCGCCACTCGAGGACTTTTCTCCCCCAACGGTTATCTGTTCTTCGAGCGATGTGGCTCGCCCATTGCCACTTCAACTTACATATTTTTCCAGCTATAGAATTTAGTTAAATTTAAAACAATGTGTCGACTGCATTATTTATATATTTTACAGAAATGTTGAAATCTGTGTTGATATTACCGGTTCTCGCGCTGTGCGCTTGCGAAGCCTACAAGATCCTCGTGATATTCCAACTGCCTGGTAAAAGCCACTCTATACTCGGAGATGGCTATGTCAGGCATCTGATTAAGGCTGGCCATGAGGTATGTTTATTTTGTCTTGTCACTAAAGGGCGAGGGTCGGTCAAGGAAGGAACCAATGGGGATCAACAAAAAAGGACTGACCCAAGCACCCCTCAGAGCCTAATAGGAGCTTTCCAGCAAATGGCTGAAGCAAGGGTGACACTCTTTCCCGGCCTGGATAATACCGACCCTGTTTTCCGTGTACCCGCCCATAGAAGCTCCTGTCAGTTTCTATGGGCATGTACACAAAAAACAGGGCCGGTATTTCCATGTCGGTGTTATCGGTGCGGGGAAAGAGTGTCACCCTGAAGCAAGATTCTGTGGGTAAACAAGAAACCCCTCCAACTCTCCTCCCCGTAGTAAGCTCCACGAAGTTAGGGACGTGAAGGCGGGTTTTTTAGCCGGTGAGAGTCCGGTACTGTCTGGCCCTCCGTTCCCAGTCGTCCATAACGGACTTTTCCCGACTGCACATCCCCATCTCCTATAAAGCACCTCATATTAAATGAGAAAAATCAACACAAGTAAACAAAAGCAAGGACTTAGTATCATTGGCCCTTAAGGCTACTCGAATTTTCGCATTTAATTTTCTTATAGTATGCCAGGCCCCACGAGGTTCAATTCCAATTTCTTCGCAATCGAAGTGAAAAGCAGAATGTTGTTCATAAAACTCATTTTATTTACCCTCGATTTAACTGCCGGCTAAAATAGTGCGTTTTATACACTTGTTGTACAATCTCGTATTGTTTCACAGGTGTGGTATATTACTCCGTATCCAAAAAAAGATGTTCCTGCTAATCTGCATCAAATCGATATCAGTGAAGTGTCAGCAAGCCCTCTTGGTATGTCCTACGATCCTAACACTATAATACCCTTTTATTTAATAATGCCAATCGAGACCAGTCACAAGCAACAGACGTTTCAAATGGTTCTCTATCATTTACCCGAATTTCATATGCCTGAATGTTTCGTTTTCTAGAATTTTCATTTGCCATAAAGTACTTTATTTTTGAAATAGTAATTTCTTTAGAGTTGATAATTAAACTAACCAAACCTAACCTACTGCATTCTATATGATGACATTTAAAGAAATCCTGAAAACAGTACGTTTCTATATATTTTATGGCAAACGTTGGTATGGCAAGTGAAATTCGGGCAAGTAAAGGTAAACGGTTTCAAATATAAATTAACCTTACAGAGAGCTTAACTAACATTAACGCAGTATTGGATAAGGAACAAGACTTAACTGACGAGAGTAAGTTCTTTGATCTTTTCTTGAACGTCACGAGAATAACACTGAACAATCAACATGTGAAGAATATGCTTGATGATCCGAACCAGACCTTTGACGTCGTAGTTGCTGAGTGGATGTTTTTGGACATCTTGGCTGGGTAAGCTTGCCATGAACACTACCGTTCGTTGTTAACAACCACCACTAAACGATACCCCTACAGGTGTGGTTGCCATAAAGGATTTGACGATGACACCACTAATGAATAGTGGTGTTGCCAAATAGATAAAAAGAGCCAATCAACCATTGAGAGTTAGGTACTAGCTCGATATATCTAATATTCAAACGATATCCCAACATTATGGTGGTGTCGTCGTTAACAAATGCTATTTGTCAACGACACCATGTACTCGTATCTATACTATATATGTGTATTTATTAACAATGAACTAATAGTACTTATTTAGTATTAGATTTTGTTACTAGTTGCAAATAAGTACTGTTTTCTTTTTCAGCTGTTACAATTAACATATTTAACTTAGGGTAACTACTAGGAATTTTTAATTCCTTGTTTTGGTTGTGATAGCTACATAATTATGTAAAAATGTGTCCTTTAAAAATTGGTAATCATAATGATTTAGCGATTGGCAATTTGGCTCGCTTCAATTTTTAACTTAAGTACATAGATTTACTGAGTAAGTATAGATTTCTGGATTTCAGAAACAATCCAAGCATAAAAATAGTCGATTTCAGATTTTCCGCTGTTTTCGGAGCGCCGTTGATCTGGTCGTCTTCTATTGAACCTCATCCGATCATTCTGGAGCTCATGGGAGAGGAAGTGAATACAGCGTACACACCCGACATTTGCTCTTCGAGCGCCCCACCTTATAGTTTCGTTGACCGAGTTAATTCACTCTTCAAGAATAGCGCTTTGAAACTGTTCAAGTTTTTGTAAGTATATGTTTTGTATCGATGTCGTGAAAGTCATATTAGGATATGCCGCATAGCCGTGCTGTGCTTGGTTTAAGAATAGGACGGACATATTTCTTCCGGTCCACGGACAGGAACGTAGTGTAGGGCGTCCTGAGGCACGGTGGACGGATGACCTTAAGAGGGTCGCTGGCAGCGGATGGATGCGAGGGGCTGAAGACAGAGTGTTGTAGCGCGCCATTCAAGAGGCCTATGTCCAGCAGTGGACTGCTGTAGCCTGATGATGATGATTTCTACCCGTGGGTGTCGTAAAAGGCGACTAAGTGACCTAATGCTAGAGCAGCTCTTTGTACAGCCAACTTTGTAGTTCTGGACTTTGTGGTTCTGGACTCTAGCTCTGCGGTGTGGAAGGTAAGTTCACAAGAAAGTTGTCATGAAGATATGATAACGGTAGAAAGAAAGACTTACCATGATTTCAGTTTCATGTATTAAATAAACACAATTTTTTACAGAAACACAAGCACAAGCAACTGACATATATATGGTAAAAACAAAAGCTATAAAAAATAGACAATAAAAAGTACAAAACATGTAAAAACCCCAAACCATTCTGTCGAGAGTTTAGTAACTTAGTTTTTAACCCTCGACGTAAAAAGCGGGGTGTTATAAGTTAATTCTACCGCTATGTGTGCGTGTCTGTCTGTGACACCATAGCTCTAAAACGGGTGGACTGACCGGTTTTTTTTTGCATTCATTCATTGCATTGCAATGTAAGGTTAGGTTATGAAATTATTGTTTTTAAGGGTGTCAAATGCCATAACTATTTAAGCCGCATTTATAAAAGTTTGCATATGCTAGCTCAAAAAGCTATGCAAGAAAACGCAGTAACCTGATGAAAAACTTCCAGCTACTACACCGAAGTAGAAAAAGGAGTTTATGATACAGTATTTGGTCCCTACGCTGCGAAGAGGGGCCGAGAGCTTCCCTCATACTATGAGATGCGATTCAATGCTTCCCTTGTGTTGGGGAATTCTCATGTGTCTTTGGGGCAAGCGACAACTGTGCCTCAGAGCTACAAGAGCATCGGGGGATATCATATTGATGACGAAGTGGCGCCTTTGCCAAAAGTAAGTACAGACAGTACAGCCCCTTTAAGGGGCTCCTAGACGGGCCATATTTTCACTGCAATTTGTGGCCGGCAATTATTGGTGTCCCTCTCTTACTCACATGTTAGACAGGGACTCCAATAGTTGCCGGCCACATATTGCAGTGAAAATATGGCCCGTCTAGGAGCCCCTTAAAACATTTTGCTACTGTTCTTGCGTTTCTATAAGCCCAGCTTGTGGGTAGGTACACAAAGGTTAAAGTAACACAACACTAATGAAATTGACATGGCGAATTTACTCAAGTATTTTTAGATGTTCAAACGAGCTTGTGATGTGAAGTTCGATCATAATTGTCTTGTCTTCGACGAAAGATTTGGATATGTATTTAAACAAAAGTAGTTGCCCCGCAACGTTCCGACTTATTCGCACGCAGTTCATCGGTTATGTAGAAAGAGAAAACAATACTACCTCTTCTGTACGGCACCGGTCGCTACTCATCTCATTCTTTTTAGAGAATATTTTAACCCTGATAATGTATAGGGTTATTATATTCGGAAAGGTATCGTGAAAAAAAAAACGTGGTTTAAGGAACTTTTAAATAGGTATTTCGTATTTTGCAGGACCTCCAAAAAATAATGGACGGTGCCAAAGATGGCGTCATATTTTTCAGTATGGGGTCGACATTAAAGAGCGAGCAGTTTCCTAATATACTAAAACGAAATCTCTTGCAAATGTTTGGCGGGCTAAAACAGACAGTCATATGGAAATTTGAAGAAGTCATTAAAGACTTACCTAAGAATGTTCACGTACTGCAATGGGCTCCACAGCAGAGCATCTTAGGTAAGTAATCGACAGATCTTCGAACGATCAAGTGCGCGACTGATTTGCGTGAGTAACAATAACATTTAAACAATTTAAAAATGGTCGAATCGGACTGAAACAAACTTAACGCTGCAGTTTAAAAAATCCTATTCCCCATCCATTGATTGATGGTATTGATACACATATACCGCTAAAACTGCAAATGACAGTTTCCAATCGTAAATTAAATTCATAAGTCCAGCAAGACTACAAGGCCGCAAGTGTTGCAATGATTTCATCTTAAAGAAAGACTAACACAACTATATTTATTTTAGCACATCCAAACCTGATTCTATTCATCACGCACGGCGGTCTCTTATCGACCACCGAAGCCACCCACTTCAGCGTCCCAATCATCGGTATACCTGTCTTCGGTGACCAGTATGCCAACGTCGCACGGGCAGTCAAAAAAGGATTTGCCAAGAAAGTTGATTTGTCGTACAAAGTAGCAGAAGATTTAGCAGTGGCCATTGATGAGATTCTGACGGATCCCAAGTAAGTAAGCGTCATAACGGATCTGAGGACTTACTCACGAACTATTTTTTTCTAAAATTACCTAGACGTTTCGACCACGGCCACGTTCGTTTAGGCGACTTGAGTTTTTTGAACTACCCGCACATGATTTTCTTGTATAAATCACTTCGACATACAACACTCACAATTGTGAACGATATGTTCCTAAGGGAACATACTAAGGTAATAACATTAACTACCTACTAATTCAGTAGTAACTAGGAGGAGTTTTGACACTTTTATGTCTAAGTTTAAGCGTTATCATCATTCATTCATCATCATTTTAGACGACCAGATGGCCTAGTGGTTAGAGAACCTGACTACGAGGCTTGAGGTCCCGGGTTCGATTTCCGTGTCGGGGCAGATATTTGTATGAAAAATACGAATGTTTGTTCTCGGGTCTTGGGTGTTTACTATGTATTTAAGTATGTATGTATCTATATAATTACATTTATCCGTTGCTTAGTACCCATAACACAAGCTTTGCTAAGCTTACTTTGGGACTAGGTCAATTGGTGTGAATTGTCCCGTGATATTTCTTTATTATCATGCCTGGTGTAAAGGAAGCAGATCTTACAGTTACTAACTATTACCACACCCAGGACTTATCACGCTAACAACGAGTAATAATTACCTTGTTCCTTGACGTTTCAGCCACATTGCAGTGGCAGTGGTCACGAGTAAACTAAAGTGTAGGGCAGGGGTAGCCAACTGATCGATCGCGATCGACCTTTCGATCTTGGCAAGGCAAAAGTTATAAATACTGAACTATGCTTTTTCATTTAAGATTTCAAGAAGTTCGTAATTGGTAGATCGCACAGGGTTTCGTCAGTAAAAAGTAGATCTTGGGTCTTATCAAGTTGGCCACCCCTGGTGTAGGGTATCACATTTGCTTAACAGGAGCTTACTCGTGACCACGGCTAATGGAATGTGGCTGGAACGTCGAGGTAATTATTACTCGTGGTTAGCGTGATAAATCCTCAGTACGGAATAGTTTGTGTGAAAACTATGAAAGTTTAAAATCTTATAGTTAATGATGCGGATGCTTGTCTGCAGATACAAAAGCAAGGCTAAAGAGCTGTCGTTCATTTACCATCACCGGCCAGTGTCTCCGGGCAAGGAGTTGGTGCACTGGATAGAGCACGTGGTTGAAACTCGAGGAGCGTTGCATCTACGGACTCCTGCGTTCCACCACGCCTGGTACCAGAAGATGTATCTCGACTTAGCAGCATTAGTTCTATTGTGTTTTGTAACTGTTTGTTTCATTTTAAGAATCATTTTTAAAAGTAAATCTGATCTGAATAAAAAGAACAACTAAAGAGT
This sequence comes from Choristoneura fumiferana, assembly GCF_025370935.1. Lineage (NCBI taxonomy): Eukaryota > Metazoa > Arthropoda > Insecta > Lepidoptera > Tortricidae > Choristoneura > Choristoneura fumiferana. The sequence continues at coordinate 3,879,742 of NC_133491.1, forward strand.
TAGTGTATTTTGAAATGCGTTTCTATTACGATTGCTATAAGGATTATAAGTACTTTATTTATAAACGAAATTGTCTTAATGGTATATTTTATTTCCAATTAAACTTTCAAAGACTGTCTACTTTGATACTCCACAACTATTATGATGATGATGATGTTAATGACCTCGTTTCTGCATAACTTTCTCTTGTAGGATCTTTCTCCATTTGGTCTTTTACTTATATGAACCTGGGTGCAATGATACTGCAAAAGGATGCCACTGTGATTACTTTTACTATTATCTATTCTGTTCTATGACTACAATGTGATGATGGTGATGATGATGATGATATCAATCAGTCAATCATTTATTGTCAAATAATGAACCAAACGAAGAGCCTGGCACAAAGACACTAGCAAAGAGATACGATCACTCTTTGTTGCAGCTTTCTTGTGATATACTTACTATTTTAAGCTATTATTGTATACGTCGAACCTTTAGATTCTTGACCCAAAATGAATAGATCCCATAGTACTTGTACTATTATCTATTCTGTGCCCATAGTGGTACTTTTGTAGCAAGTGCCATAGTTTATGTCTCTCGGATCCTTTTGGAGCAATGCGATGTCACCACACCATGCGTTTAAGTTTCTACGTATACTAAAATATTACGGTACTCTTGAGCAGTCCAAGTTTTTTAAAGACAAGAAAATATATAAAGTCGATGCTCAACAGCAGGCAGCAGGTGCAGCTCTGGTTTCAGGGCTACGGCACATGCTGAGCTGAGTCCTTTTGGCATCACACTACAGCACAATATCTCTTATTTTCCTCTCTTCTCCTATTTATGTTTTTACTGTGTTTTTGTTGTGATGTAGTGTGTTTTTCTTGTCAATAAATGTTGTGAGATTGAGTTTGTTTGTTTCAACAAGAAGTGTTGAATACGCTATTTTCCTCTTAGGAACCTAATCAACAAGGAATAACAAACTCGATGTACTTCTAACCTTTTTCGTAAGTAACTGGTTAGCGGTTCCGGGAACAAAAGAAGGTTAATAGTATTGTATCTAGACACGCGGTAGCGTGCCAAGCCAAGTTCAAGCTAACAGAACTGGCGAGTGGTACCCGTGTGTAATTTTACCCGAACCATTTGAAGCTACTTTTGACCGACTAACTAGCCAAGTCAGACCTTACCTTATATATTATCCTAAGTTATAAGAAGAAATGATATTTTAAGTTGATATAAAATATTTTATATTGTTATAAATAAATTTAAAAGCCGTGGTGGCCTAGTGGTTTGACCTATCGCCTCTCAAGCAGAGGGTCGTGGGTTCAAACCCCGGCTCGCACCTCTGAGTTTTTCGAAATTCATGTGCGGAATTACATTTGAAGTTTACCACGAGCTTTGCGGTGAAGGAAAACATCGTGAGGAAACCTGCACAAACCTGCGAAGCAATTCAATGGTGCGTGTGAAGTTCCCAATCCGCACTGGGCCCGCGTGGGAATTATGGCCCGAGCCTTCTTGTTCTGAGAGGAGGCCTGTGCCCAGCAGTGGGACATATAATAGGCTGAGATGATGAAATAAATTTAAGGACTGACCATTAAACATGGCACCTTGGCACTTGGCATCCATTTAGATCTCACTTCTTTTGTCGTTAAAGTCAACAATCAAGGCATATATCATACTATTGAACTTTGCTCTCATTTCACATTTATGTTTTGATGGGTAGATACAATGCCATTGTCAATAGGAGTAGGTACATGAGCTCAGTTCAAAATGTTTAAACTATAACTATCTAATAAAATAATACTACCATAAGGTCGGGGTACTTTGATTCAATAGAGGGCTTAGTAAAAACCTAAATTACCTACTCGTAGTGACTCCAAATCGATAACTTTACGGCCTCAGAAGTAAAAACTTGTTTCTTGTCCTTGTGATTATAAACTGATAGCTGATAAGTCACGCGGTCGGATCTCGTACTAATAGTTATTAGTCTGATTAGAGTTATCAACAAATTGTATTTCAGACAGTGGCATATTTAAATAAATGACGAATAATTTTGGCCCGTCAGTAGGAGAAGGTCGGATCCATAGTGTAGACGGAAGGATAGTGTTAGTGATCTGTCACAGGTAAATCGATGTCAAAGTAAAAAAAAAAATTATAAATAAATAATATGTATCTCAGCGTTTGTCAATTGTTCGTTTCTTTATTTTTGTACAATACAGTTTACATAACATAACAGTCTAATTCTAAGTTACAATAGCATAATGTCAACTTTAACAAGATACTTAATTGCTTCGCGCGATTCAATGTTACTTGTGGAGCAGAGCATTGTTAGGGTTGAGGGCATTTGGTATACGCACCGAGGTTGCAGTCAAGGACTCGTCGTTTGATTGAGCGTGTCCAGAATGCTTGCTGTCGATTTTGTTTCGTTGTGTCGCCAAGAAGTCATATAATATAACGCCACTTCTTAATAGAGCTTCTATGCTGAACATGTCATCGCGGAGACACGTACATACGGCAGCAGATACGAAACCCGACCCCGCAATTGTCTGTTAGAATTGGCATTCTGACAGGGTGCCCCCCCCACAGAGAATTTAGTTCATCATCAGCCGGAAGACGTCCACTGCTGAACAAAGGCCTCCCCCTTAGAACGACACAATGAACGACAACTCGTCACTTGCATCCACCGGTTTCCCGCAACTCTCACGATGTCGTCAGTCCACCTGCAGGGCTACTACGAAACTCTAAACTCGAAGTTCGCATCGTACCGTCCCTATCGCTCTCGTATTAAATAGTATAAGTGTCAGAGGGACCGCACGACACGAAATTCGAGTTTCGCAGTAGCCCTGCTGGCCTGCCAACGCTTCGTCTTCCGGTTCGTGGTCGCCACTCGAGGACTTTTCTCCCCCAACGGTTATCTGTTCTTCGAGCGATGTGGCCCGCCCATTGCCACTTCAACTTACATATTTTTCCAGCTATAGAATTTAGTTAAATTTAAAACAATGTGTCGACTGCATTATTTATATATTTTACAGAAATGTTGAAATCTGTGTTGATATTACCGGTTCTCGCGCTGTGCGCTTGCGAAGCCTACAAGATCCTCGTGATATTCCAACTGCCTGGTAAAAGCCACTCTATACTCGGAGATGGCTATGTCAGGCATCTGATTAAGGCTGGCCATGAGGTATGTTTATTTAATCTTGTCACTAAAGGGCGAGGGTTGGTCAAGGAAGGAACCAATGGGGATCAACAAAAAAGGACTGACCCAAGCACCCCTCAGAGCCTAATAGGAGAATGCATGTTTCTCTCCCGGCTTTCCAGCAAATGGCTGAAGCAAGGGTGACACTCTTTCCCGGCCTGGATAATACGGACATGGAAATACCGACCCTGTTTTCCGTGTACCCGCCCATAGAAGCTCCTGTCAGTTTCTATGGGCATGTACACAAAAAACAGGGCCGGTATTTCCATGTCGGTGTTATCGGGGCCGGGAAAGAGTGTCACCCTGAAGCAAGATTCTGTGGGTAAACAAGAAACCCCTCCAACTCTCCTCCCCGTAGTAAGCTCCACGAAGTAACTTCTTGAAGGCGGGTTTTTTAGCCGGTGAGAGTCCGGTACTGTCTGGCCATAACGGATTATTCCTGACTGCACGTCCCATCTCCTTTAAAGCACCTCATATAAAATGAGAAAAACTAAACACAAGTAAACAAAAGCAAGGACTTAGTATCATTGGCCCTTAAGGCTACTCAAATTTTCGCATTTAATTTTTTTATAGTATGCCAGGCTCCACGAGGTTCAATTTCAATTTCTTCGGAATTGAAGTGAAAAGCAGAATGTTGTTCATAAAACTCATTTTATTTACCCTCGATTTAACTGCCGGCTAAAATAGTGCGTTTTATAAACTTGTTGTACAATCTCGTATTGTTTCACAGGTGTGGTATATTACTCCGTATCCAAAAAAAGATGTTCCTGCTAATCTGCATCAAATCGATATCAGTGAAGTGTCAGCAAGCCCTCTTGGTATGTCCTACGATCCTAACACTATAATACCCTTTTATTTAATAATGCCAATCGAGACCAGTCATAAGCAACAGACGTTTCAAATGGTTCTCTATCGTTTGCCCGAATTTCATATGCCCGAATGTTTCGTTTTCTAGAATTCTCATTTGCCATAAAGTACTTTATTTCTGAAATAGTAGTTTCTTTAGAGTTGATATTAAACTAACCAAACCTAACCTACTGCATTCTATATGATGACATTTAAAAAATCCTGAAAACAGTTCGTTTCTATATATTTTATGGTAAACGTTGGTATGTCAAGTGAAATTCGGGCAAATGAAATTCGGGCAAGTAAAGGTAAACAGTTTTAAATATAAATTAACCTTACAGAGAGCTTGACTAACATTAACGCAGTATTGGATAAGGAACAAGACTTAACTGACGAGAGTAAGTTCTTTGATCTTTTCTTGAACATCACGAGAATAACACTGAACAATCAACATGTGAAGAATATGCTTGATGATCCGAACCAGACCTTTGACGTCGTAGTTGTTGAGTGGATGCTCTTGGACATCTTCGCTGGGTAAGCTTTCCATGAACACTACCGTTCGTTGTTAAGACAAGTCTTCGTTCCATTCTCCATACAAACAAACGTAGTTCCGGTCTCATTTGAAAACTAGGTAACAGAAATAGATGAAATTTTGTAAGTATGGACTAGACGTAATTATCTATACCTGTGGTTTTTCAGATTTTCATATAAAGTGTAATATCAGAATTACAGGAGCTCAAAAGTCGACAAAAAAAGATGTCAACTTTGCACGAGAATTACAGACTAATAAAGCATTTTTACAAAAATCGAAAAAACCACAGGCATAGTTAATATAATGAATATCTTGATTGAAGAATATCATTGATTTCTGACCTTTATTTTTAGTATAATACGAGGACAACGAAACCCAAAACTCAACCGCCCAAATCTTGCAAAGCCTACAGCTATCTCGATATAAAATTACGAACGTCGTTTCGGAAGGCGTGGGGGACGGCTGCGAGCGCTTATGTCACGAGTAATAAAGACAGCAATATCCCAAACGAATACCTAACGCGGCCGCGCGGCCGGCAGGGAAACTTCACTTAACGACACCACTAAACGATACCCCTAGAGGTGTGGTTGTCATAAAGGATTTGACGATGACACCACTAATGAATAGTGATGTTGCCAAATAGATAAAAAGAGCCAATGCAATATGTCTATCAACCATTGAGAGTTACTAGCTCGATATATCAAAGATTCTTAAACGATATGTTATCCCAACATTATGGTGGTGTCGTCGTTAACAAATGCTATTTGTCAACGACTATGTACTCGTATCTATGTGTATTTATTAATAATGAACTAATAGTACTTATTTAGTATTAGATTTTGTTACTAGTTGCAAATAAGTACTGTTTTCTTTTTCAGCTGTTACAATTAAAAATTGGTTAATCATAATGATGTTAGCGAGTGGCAATTTGGCTCGCTTCAGTTTTTAACTTAAGTACATAGATTTACTGAGTAGGTATAGATTTCAGGATGTCAGAATCAATCCAAGCATAAAAATAGTCGTTTTCAGATTTTCTGCTGTTTTCGGAGCGCCGTTGATCTGGTCGTCTTCTGTTGAACCTCATCCGGCCATCCTGGAGCTAATGGGAGAGGAAGTGAATACAGCGTACACACCCGACATTCGCTCTTCGAGCGCCCCACCCTATAGTTTCGTTGACCGAGTTCATTCACTCTTCATGAATAGCGCTTTGAAACTGTTCAAGTTTTTGTAAGTATATTTTTTGTATCGATGTGGTGAAAGTCATATTAGGATATGCCGCATAGCCGTGCTGTGCTTGGTTTAAGAATAGGACGGACATATTTCTTCCGGTCCACGGACGGGAACGTTGTGTAGGGCGTCCTGAGGCACGGTGGACGGATGACCTTAAGAGGATCGCTGGCAGCGGATGGATGCGAGGGGCTGAAGACAGAGTGTTGTAGCGCGCCATTCAAGAGGCCTATGTCCAGCAGTGGACTGCTGTAAGCTGATGATGATGATTTCTACCCGTGGGTGTCGTAAAAGGCGACTGAGTGACCTAATGCTAGAGCAGTCTTTGTACAGCCAACTTTGTAGTTCTGGACTTTGTGGTTCTGGACTCTAGCTCTGCGGTGTGGAAGGTAAGGGGTAGGTAAGCAAGCATCACACTATTTTCACAAGAAAGTTGTCATGAAGATATGAAAACGGTAGAAAGAGAGACATATCAAGATTTTAGTTTTATATATTTAATAAACACAACTTTTTACAGGAACATTATTAACATTAGACACAAACACAAGCAACTGACATAGTAAAAAACAAAAGCTATAAAAAATAGAAAATAACAAGTACAAAGCATGTAAAAAACCCAAACCATTCTGTCAAGAGTTTAGCGACTTAGTTTTTAACCCCCGACGCAAAAGGAGGGGTGTTATAAGTTAATTTGACCGCTATGTGTGTGTGTCTGTCTGTGGCACCGTAGCCCTTAAACGGGTGGACCGATTTGAATGCGGTTTTATTTTGTTAGAATTCAGATTTATTTAGCGATGGTTCTTAGATATGCTTCATCAAAATCGGTTCAGCCGTTTTTGAGATATTGAAATTTGAAGTGACAAAGTCGGGGGTTTCCAAATTTTTGTTGGTAAGGTTAGGTTATGAACTTATTGGTTTTAAGGGTGTCAAATGCCATAACTATTTAAGCCACATTTATAAAAGTTCGCATAAATGCTAGCTCAAAAAGATATGCAAGAATACGCAGTAACCTGATGAAAAACTTCCAGCTACTACACCGAAGCAGAAAAAGGAGTTTATGATACAGTATTTGGTCCCTACGCTGCGAAGAGGGGCCGAGAGCTTCCCTCATACTATGAGATGCGATTCAATGCTTCCCTTGTGTTGGGGAATTCCCACGTGTCTTTGGGGCAAGCGACAACTGTGCCTCAGAGCTACAAGAGCATCGGAGGGTATCATATTGATGACGAAGTGGCGCCTTTGCCAAAAGTAAGTACAGACAGTACAGCCCCTTTAAGGGCCCCTTCTCCCCTCCCTCTCTTACTCACATGTTAGACAGGGACACCAATAGTTGCCGGCCACATATTGCAGTGAAAATATGGCCCGTCTAGAAGCCCCTTAAAACATTTTGCTACTGTTCTTGCGTTTCTATAAGCCCAGCTTGTGGGTAGGTTAACACAAAGGTTAAAGTAACACGACACTAATGAAATTGACATGGCGAATTTTCTAAATTATTTTTCTATGTTCATACGAGCTTACCTGAAGTGAAGTTCGATCATAATTGTCTTGTCTTCGACGAAAGATTTAGACGCAACGTTCGGACTTATTCGCACGCAGTTCATCGGTAACGTAGAAAGAGATAACAATACTACCTCTCCTCTGTACGGCACCGGTCGCTACTCATCTCATTCTTTTTAGAGAATATTTTAACACTGATAATGTATAGAATTATTGTATTCGGAAAGGTATGGTGAAAAAAAAACGTGGTTTGAGGCACTTTTAAATAGGTATTTCGTATTTTACAGGACCTCCAAAAAATTATGGACAGTGCCAAAGACGGCGTCATATTTTTCAGTATGGGCTCGACATTAAAGAGCGAGCAGTTTCCTAATATATTAAAACAAAATCTCTTGCAAATGTTTGGCGGGCTAAAACAGACAGTCATATGGAAATTTGAAGAAGTCATTAAAGACTTACCTAAGAACGTTCACGTACTGCAATGGGCTCCACAGCAGAGCATCTTAGGTAAGTAATCGACAGATCTTCGAACGATCAAGTGCGCGACTGATTTGCGTGAGTAACAATAACATTTAAACAATTTAAAAATGGTCGAATCGGACTGAAACAAACTTAACACTGCAGTTTAAAAAATCCTATTCCCCATCCATTGATTGATAGTATTGATACACATATACCGCTAAAACTGCAAATGACAGTTTCCAATCATAAATTAAATTCATAAGTCCGGCAAGACTACAAGGCAGCAAGTGTTGCAAGTTGCAATGATTTCATCTTAAAGAAAGACTAACACAACTATATTTATTTTAGCACATCCAAACCTGATTCTTTTCATCACGCACGGCGGTCTCTTATCGACCACCGAAGCCACCCACTTCAGCGTCCCAATCATCGGTATACCTGTCTTCGGTGACCAGTATGCCAACGTCGCGCGGGCAGTCAAAAAAGGATTTGCCAAGAAAGTTGATTTGTCGTACAATGTAGCCGAAGATTTAGCAGTGGCCATTGATGAGATTCTGACGGATCCCAAGTAAGTAAGCGTCTTTACGGATCTGGGGACTTACTCACGAACTATTTTTTTCTAAAATTACCTAGACGTTTCGACCACGGCCACGTTCGTTTAGGCGACGTGAGTTTTTTGAACTATCCGCACATAATTTTCTTGTATAAATCACTTCGACATACAACACTCACAATTGTGAACGATATGTTCCCTTAGTAATAACATTAACTACCTACTAATTCAGTAGTAACTAGGAGGAGTTTTGACACTTTTATGTCTAAGTTTAAGCGTTATCATCATTCATTCATCATCATTTTAGACGACCAGATGGCCTAGTGGTTAGAGAACCTGACTACGAGGCTTGAGGTCCCGGATTCGATTCCCGTGTCGGGGCAGATATTTGTATGAAAAATACGAATGTTAGTTCTCGGGTCTTGGGTGTTTACTATGTATTTAAGTATGTATCTATCTATATAATTACATTTATCCGTTGCTTAGTACCCATAACACAAGCTTTGCTAAGCTTACTTTGGGACTAGGTCAATTGGTGTGAATTGTCCCGTGATATTTATTTATTATCATGCCTGGTGTAAAGGAAGCAGATCTTACAGTTACTAACTATTACCACACCCAGGACTTATCACGCTAACAACGAGTAATAATTACCTTGTTCCTTGACGTTTCAGCCACATTGCAGTGGCAGTGGTCACGAGTAAACTAAAGTGTAGGGCAGGGGTAGCCAACTGATCGATCGCGATCGACCTCTCGATCTTGGCAAGGCAAAAGTTATAAATACTGAACTATGCTTTTTCATTTAAGATTTCAAGAAGTTCGTAATTGGTAGATCGCACAGGGTTTCGTCAGTAAAAAGTAGATCTTGGGTCTTATCAAGTTGGCCACCCCTGGTGTAGGGTATCACATTTGCTTAGCAGGAGCTTACTCGTGACCACGGCTAATGGAATGTGGCTGGAACGTCGAGGTAATTATTACTCGTGGTTAGCGTGATAAATCCTCAGTACGGAATAGTTTTGAGTGAAAATTATGAAAGTTTAAAATCTTATAGTTAATGTTGCGGATGCTTGTCTGCAGATACAAAAGCAAGGCTAAAGAGCTGTCGTTCATTTACCATCACCGGCCAGTGTCTCCGGGCAAGGAGTTGGTGCACTGGATAGAGCACGTGGTTGAAACTCGAGGAGCGTTGCATCTACGGACTCCTGCATTCCACCACGCCTGGTACCAGAAGATGTATCTCGACTTAGCAGCATTAGTTCTATTGTGTTTTGTAACTGTTTGTTTCATTTTAAGAATCATTTTTAAAAGTAAATCTGATCTGAATAAAAAGAACAACTAAAGAGTTAGTGTATTTTGAAATGCGTTTCTATTACGATTGCTATAAGGATTATACTTTATTTATAAACGAAATTGTCTTAATGGTATATTTTATTTCCAATTAAACTTTCAAAGACTGTCTACTTTGATACTCCACAACTATTATGATGATGATGATGTTAATGACCTCGTTTCTGCATAACTTTCTCTTGTAGGATCTTTCTCCATTTGGTCTTTTACTTATATGAACCTGGGTGCAATGATACTGCAAAAGGATGCCACTGTGACTACTTTTACTATTATCTATTCTGTACTATGACTACATGATGATGATGATGATGATGATGATGATGATGATGATATCAATCAATCAATCAATCATTTATTGTCAAATAATGAACCAAACGAAGAGCCTGGCACAAAGACACTAGCAAAGAGATACGATCACTCTTTGTTGCAGCTTTCTTGTGATATACTTACTATTTTAAGCTATTATTGTATACGTCGAACCTTTAGATTCTTGACCCAAAATGAATAGATCCCATAGTACTTGTACTATTATCTATTCTGTGCCCATAGTGGTACTTTTGTAGCAAGTGCCATAGTGAATGTCTCTCGGATCTTTTTGGAGCAATGCGATGTCACCACACCACGCTTTTAAGTTTCTACGTAGGTATACTAAAATAGTTACTAAAATATTACGGTACTCTTGAGAAGTCCAAGTTTTTTAAAAGTACTATTTTGGGTCTTATCTTATTCAACACTAGCAGGGTATTATTTGCATACAAATTGAGATTTTAACGCGAACGCGATCGAGACGTATATTGTAACCGAAAACTTAGGTACACTAAGTTTTTGTTTGATCGACATAAGAGAAAGTTCAATATATATATTTTTTATAATCTAATTGACAGACTGAATTTTAATAATATGAAGTTAAGTATATCATTTAAATGACGTTGTATAAAATAGTTAGGTACATTAATAAAGTTATACGTAGTAATAGGGAGACATTAGATAAGACGAAAAGTTTTGTCAACATGGACAAAAATAGAGATAGAAGAAGTCTTATCGAATCACTATGAGATAATAACGTTACGTGATTAACATAACTACAAAACCAGTTGCTTATTTTTAATCAGTTTCAATTTAACTCTTAAAGAAACAAGTGCCACCTGTTGTAAACTAGTCCTTCCTTCTTTCTGTAAAAAAGGTTGCCTGGAAGAGATCGCTCTTAAGCGATAAGGCCGCCTATTGCTTACCTTGTATTTTTTTCTTTGTGTCTGTTTTATGTATCGCTTACTATTTCTGGTGTACAATAAAGAGTCTTTGTATTGTTTTGTGCCTTTAATTCAAACATTGTTTTTTTGCTAGCGTTTTAAATAATATTGTGTTGTTATAAATTTATATTAAAAATAAAAGCAAAAATAGCAGCAGTTATTGGTATCCTATGGATTTATTTATTTATTTATATATTTAATGAGGTATTACATTCTCTCAATTTATTTGACTGTACAATACATAATAATAACTCTTTATTAGACGTCATAATAATAGTACGAACGATTAAGCATTTTTGAATTAAAATGCAACGTATAATTTTTGACCTGCAGGGCTACTACAAAACTCGAAACTCTTAAGTTCGTGTCGTGCGGTCCCTCTGACACTTATACTATTTAATACGAGAGCGAGAGGGACGGTACGATACGAACTTCAAGTTTCGTAGTAGCCCTGCTGGGACGAGAGACTGACCTGACCTGACTAATATGAATACGAGTCTAACAACTGGTAGCATGGTGTACGGTTGTGTCACTCTGAAGATGAGCTCTGGTTGAGTTCGAAACGCGTCAGTGTAATGTGGTGGTGGTGATAGATGGGTTTGTGTGATTTGTGTGTGTTCTTACAGTGTGGAGGTGGAGGAACTGCATGAACACGCATATTTTGCATAAGCTTAGCTATCGTAAGGTCGCGGGTGAGCAAGGAAATTATTTTACTTCATTGATATGGTCCTCTGCAAAGTAACGCCTGATTCTATAAATTATTTAATATGAATACGACCTGACAACTAATTCGAACCCTCATCTAATTGTCACAAGGGATTGAATTATCAGGCACCTATTGCATTTAAAGTCTTTCTTTTCAGGTTGACAAATTCGTGGTAGTACTCTGTATACACACCCTTTATGTACTTACTTATAAATATATCAGTTTTTACCACGATCACGCTATTATTTCCTTTATCTTACTTTATAAAATTATAACACCAGTGTTTTAATTTCAGATGGTAAAAATGGCCATTGCATACCTGTTTTTACTAGTTATGTTGGCAGTAGTATATTACCTTGGATGTGTTTTTTATTTTTTATTTTATTTGGTATCAATAAACCATAAATTAAACAAAATTTTACTTAAAGGATCAAGAAACAGTCATCAAGTTTGGAGTTGATAGAAAAGGAATAAAACGTGGGATTATTTTGTTTTCGCTTCTGTGCTTTCAGCGAATATGCAATGCAACGTTAAGTAGGTACTTAATAACTATTTTCCAGAATTAATTTACCATACTTACGTTTGGATTAGTCAGAGGACGTCGTCATCGTGACAGTGTCGTGCCCAGTTTTAGAATAGGACGGACCCATCTCTTCCCGTGAGCGTCGTAAAAGGCGAGTAAGGGAAATTGTATAGTATGTGAGACTGGCCAGCAGCGCTCTTGTTACCAACTTGGAACTCGGGACTCCAGCACTGCAGCGTGGAAGGCAAGGGAAACCACACACTATTTCCCCAGGAAAGTAGTCATAAAGTTTAATAATAAACCAATCGATAACCGACTACGACGACCACTGTGTCAAGAAGCGACTTAGTCGTTTGAATTAATTACTCCCAATCACGGCCAAACAATGGAGAATAAGTGGAACCCATTTGTGAATGGATTTTTAAATAATAATAAAAAAACAAATTAATTGAAAACCAAGATTAAAATTTTACAATTCATTTATTTAGTTTTTTGCTTAACTATTTTCTTGCTTGATACAAACAATCTTTTTACTATAATTCCTAATACAACTAGACCTACAAAAATTAGAGCTAGTAAGTCTAAATACATCTTCTGGTACCAGGGCAGCATGAGCGCCGGGGAGCGCAGATGCGGCGCGCCACCTGTTCTGACCACGTGCTCCACCCAGTGGACCAGCTCCTTGCCCGGTGAAATAGGTCGGTCATGGTAGATACGCGACAACTCCTCCACTTTTTGCTTGTATCTGTATCAGAAATGGCAACAGATTAACAATACTTAATCGGTTTAGGATTGTAAAAACACTCTCTCAAAATGTCTACTTTCTCGAATCAAAAAAAGTACGTCCCAATAACTAGATGCAATGTCTCAAAATGTGCACTTTTCAAGCAGTTAATTTTTCCAGATAGCATTTTATGAAAATTATTTTTATTTCATATTTCTGGTTTCTTCGAAATTCCACAATGAATACGTTTGATCTGTTTTGTGAATTTGTATCTTTATCGTGTAAGCCGCTGAACCAACGAAAGGAAACAGAAGCATCTTACCCGGGATTTCTGACTACTTCGCCAATAGCAGCTTTAAGTTTATCAACCATGTCATATGCCAGGTCAACTCTTTGCGCGAAGCCCATTGATACCGCTCTCTCTACGTTGGTGAATTGATCGGCGAAGACCGGGATACCGATAATGGGAACTCCGAAGTGAACAGTCTCAGTTGTTGAGAGATAGCCACCGTGAGTGATAAATAGGATACAATTCGGATGTGCTGAAACATAACATCGACCGAATAATCAGTTTTAAGTAAAGTAGTAGTAAGTTTGAAGGGAATGACTTTACATCTTCATAGAAACTTACATAATATACTTTGTTGCGGTGCCCAATGCAGAATATGAACATTAGCTGGTGTACCAGGCAGATTTTCCTCAAATTTCCATAAGACTGTTTGTTTGAGTTCACCAAACATCTTGATAAAGCCTTTCTTTAATTCTCCTGGAATTTTCGAGGCTTGCAAGTTGGATCCCATGCTGAAGTAAATGACGCCGTGTTTCGAGTCGTCCATGATTTTTTGTAAATCCTGCAGCATGTTTGGTTTTAAAATTAAAATAACAAAATACCTAAGTAACTTTTGATGCAGTAAAGTACCAGTTATTTATAAGTAAGTATAGATATCAATCTATGTTATACCTTTATATACACGATACGAGTATATAATCAGAATCTCGGAAACGGCTCCAACGATTTCGAATAATTTTAGTATGTGGGGTTTCGGGAATGACAAATCGATCTAGCTTGGTCTTATCTCTGGGAAAACGCTTAATATCGAGTTTTAGATCCAGCAAAGCTAGGTCGCTCAGGTACTTAAAATTAAATGTGCTGATTACTTGTTTTTAGGGTTCCGTACCTCAAAAGGAAAAAAACGGAACCCATATAGGATCACTTTTTTTCCGTCTGTCTGTCTGTCAAGACCCCTTTTCTCAGTAACGCGTGGAGGTATCAAGCTGAAATTTATACCAAATACTCAGGTCTACTGTCCCTCAGAGCTGTGAAAAAATCAAACTTCAAAGGCAACGCAATCAAAAGATACAACCGCTGCAAATTTTCGACATTCGCAAGGGAATCAAAACCTTTAAGGGCTACTTCCCGTGAACTCAGAATCTTGAAATTAGGTACGAAGCAACTTCTTATAGCACAGAGAAAAGAAAAAATTGCGAAAAGCATAAATCTTTATTTGCATCATATAATAAAAATATTTTTAATATTTTTTTTTTAATAATTTGTACGGAGTCCAACTCGCACTTTGCCGTTTTTTAAAATATTTAAATGCTGTTAGAAAAACAATACTTTCAATTTATCAACAAAGTAATGGAAATAAACCCGCCTCACTAACCGAAACTTCGACACATCATTACCTATTTGCTTTTATCAGTGTTTTGGACGTTTAATACATATCATCAATGAAAATTTAATTAAAACACTTGTGGATTCGAATCACATACGAGTTTTGAATCAATCAATCATTTATTCGCTGTAAACATTTTTTTGTGCTTTGTTTTGTGCTGTTGTGAAAGATTAAGACAGGTACCTACTCCAAACAGAAAATAGATTTACGTTTTATCTATACTACAGGACGTTAAAGGAGATATGGTGAAATTAAATTATTTACCTTGGGTAATGGTTGCACGACGTCATCAATATGATATCCGCCAATGGTGATACAATTCTGAGGCAGCGTCATTGCTTGTCCAAGAGACACATGTGTATTGGCAATCAGAAGTGATGCATTGAATTTCACCTCATCGAAGGTGGGAACTGGACGACCTTTCTTGGCTATTACTGGTGCTATACGAGTATTATATGTGTTTTCTTCCATTTTGTCATAAATGCTAAAAATCATAACTAAAGCTGACGCATCTTTTATGGTAACAGTCGTGGGTATCAAAGTTTAAAAGCGCCTAGAATAATTTAAATAATCAGCCACTTGTCATTGGTTGCAAATTAGATTTGGAAGGTGTTGTATTCTCAGTTCTGGTAAATACAATGGTACAATAATACAATACAATCTTTATTGTACACCGCAATAGTAAGCGATATAGCAAACAGGTACACAGAGAGAAAATTACAAGGTAAGATTGGTTTTTGGAGTCATTTTTTTATTTCAACTCCAAATTTGTTACTTTTACGGTCATCCCGTGCAATCCATAAGAAAAACCAGAAAAAGAGACCAGCGCTCGATGACCGGGTTCGATTTCCATCCCAGCGCTGGTCTCTTCCTGGTTTTTCTGTGCATCCATGCTTCAGTTTTGTATTTTCGATATGAAATTACAAGGTAAGCAATATCTGGTGTTTACATTTTATTGAAAATTTGAGTAGTGTTTACGTTAGTGTGTTTGTATTCTTGGCACGATTTTTGATTGTTTGGGTCAGAAGCATGATGATTATTTTTAATGTTTATGCCCTTTTGGATGGTTTTGATGGATACGTTTGGTGAGACGATACAAAGCAATATATATGTGTCATACATACATCGATATGTCAAGACAAGTATTAATCTTTCTCGGTTCTTCACTGCTGAGGACCCCAACTACGTAATACGCGTAATATGATCAGTTGGATTATACGAGGTTTATGCCATTATTGTTTCTTCCTATTCGCGATTCTGCACAAATAAATTCCACACAGCTGAATTTGATCACATGCTAATGACAGTCATTATTTTACAGTTTGTTTCTTCCTATTCGCGATTCTGGAAATATGAATTCCACACACTGAATTTAATCACAACGTAATGATTCACAGTCATTATTCTACGCAATTTTCTTCCTATTCGCGATTCTGCACAATATGAATTCCACACAACTTAATTTACTCACATGCGTTATACTTCACGATACTATCTTTATCTTATTCTATCTATTTTCTATAATATCTTGTTTCTTCCTAGTCGCGTTTATAAATATAAAAAAACAGACTGCGTGAGTCGCTTTTCCCGCGGTAAAATTATCATGGTCGCGAGCTTTAAGTTATGTGAACGGAAACACCTTGAGACGAAGCTTCCGAAGGCAGCAGCAGCCTAAATAAATAATAATAATAAACAGGGACGACTGAAATTAATTAAAAAAATTTTTTTTCTCCGCCCCAATTTTGTCCGGGTTCGATTCCCGGTTATGTATGAGAATTTAAAAAAATTATTACAGAATCGTGAAGTATAACGCCTGTGATTAAATTCAGTTGTGTGAATTCATATTGTGCAGAATCGCGAATAGGAGAAACAAGATTGCGTAGAAATAATGACTGAATATCATTACGTATGTGATTAAATTCAGTTGTGTGATTCATATTGTGCAGAATCGCGAATAAGAAGAAACAAGATTGCGTAGAAATAATGACTGTAAGCATTACGCATGTGATCAAATTCAGCTGTGTGGAATTTATTTTGTGCAGAATCGCGAATAGGAAGAAACAATAATGGCATAAACCTCGTATAATCCGATCAGTTCCCATTGGGTGCGGTCATATGTAGAGTAGTTCAAATTTTGCTTACTGCCGCCCGGCACCTTCTTCGCATCAAACCTTGTATTATATTAGGTAATTCGTCTCATAATATTTTTTAGTATAAATTCTAACGTGAAAAAAATGAACTACAAACAATTTTGCTCAGTTTGGTGCTTGGCGTTTTCTTTGTGGTTAAGCAAAGTTATTATTCGTAGTTCATTGATATGAACCTTCGCAAAGTAACGCCTGATTCAATAAATTATTATTCTTACGTGATTTTCTTAAATGTCGTTGACACTTGTATCCACAGCTCCTGGAGCCTCTGCGTGAAAGTGAAGGGTGGAAAGTTGGCGGTCTGCGAGTCCGGGACGATGGCTGGGTTAGTGTACTCATCTATAAGTCTCGTCACCATCCAGTGAGGAGCCATCGAGGACGACCAGATAAGGGGACAGTTGAATATCGGTGCGAAACTGGAAACATTTAAAACAAAAGCAGTAAAGTAGCTGTACAAAACGAATTGGTAAATTTTGAACATGAAACTGCTAAATAAATAAAAAGTTGATAAAGGTTTTAGATTTACTTTTTTACCTAAAACAAAATACATCAAAATTACATTAGGCACTGTTGTACACTGCATGTCAGTGGGATTCCTATCCCACAATAGAATTAATATTGCTTTAAGGGCAACACACACAGAAAGCGTGCGCGGGTCGGGTCGTGTCCGCCGCGTGAGCCGCGCGGTTCGTTGTATTCACACAGAGAGCGGGCGCGGCCCGCAGCGGCTATCAATGTTGCCAGTTTAGTGACTTAGTCCCTAGAAGTTTACTTAAATCTTAGCGACCGCAAAACAGTTTTGACGACAATCATGGTTTACCTGGCGACTTTTGGAGTACAAATTAAAACAGTTATAGAACCAATAATATATACGACATTTTTGCCAACTCGACACAGAATTATACAGTGCCGCGAGATATATGTGGAAAACGACAAACGGGCTTGCGCACCAAGGTCAAACTTTATTTACTTACTTAATTACAGTCAAACAATTTGATTCCTGACCCAACGTAGACCGTTCTCACAGTAATGGTCGCCATACACCATCCTTCCTTTCGTGACGCTGCCTATTGGATCAGTTAGAACTTAGAACTGAACGTGAACTGACCGTATGACAGCCATAACTGTCATGCCAATCCACGCCCACACACAAATCATAATAAATTCCCTTGTCAAGGAGCCAAAATGGCAAAAACGGAACCCTTATAGTTTCGCCATGTCTGTCTGTCTGTCTGTCCGTCCGTCCGCGGCTTTGCTCAGTGACTATCAATATTTTGCACGAATATGTATGGAAACTATGCTGACGAAATGGTACAATAAAAATTAAAAAAAATTTTTTTAGTGTACCTCCCATAGACGTAGAGTGGGGGTGATTTTTTTTTCTCATCCAACCTTGTAGTGTGGGGTATCGTTGGATAGGTCTTTCAAAATCATTAGGGGGTTGCTAAACGATTTTTCGATTCAGTGATGTTTTTGCAAAATATTCAACTTTAAAGTGCAAATTTTCATTAAAATCGAGCGTCCCCCCTCTAAAATCTAAACCGGTTGGTGGACAATTTTGAAAAAATTCAGAATGGTAGTAAGTATATCATAACTTTCAAGGAAAACTATAACGGCTAAGTTTGCTTGAGAATTATTAGTAGTTTTAGAGCAACCTAAGGTATAAAATATACCTAAACTTGGAAGAATCCGTATAAAATACGAAATCCTTAGAAAAATACTACTTATTTTTTTCGTAATGGCTACGGAACCCTATTTTGGGCGTGTCCGACACGCTCTTGTTCTTCGAAAAGGTTTTACAGTGGATCACGATACAGTTGGTCCGAGTGTACATAAGTACACACTCTGTTAATTTTCTTATCGCTATGCAACATACCCAGCATACAACTCGCTAAACATCCACTCGGTAATGGCCACATCAAACTGTTGTTTCGGATCATTAATAAGTTTTATCACATTTTCATTCTTAGTAGTCAATTCTGCAATGTGGGTGAAAAAGTGGAACAGCATGTCCGTATCGTCGAAGTCCACTTTTTTATCCATGATCGACTGTATACTGAGTAAGTCGGCTGAAAGCAATGGATATTGTAATTAATTAAACAAATCTATAGTATAAAAGTGAACCGCCAGAACGGGACAAAAAAACGAGACAGAGCAGGATGGCGCTCTACAACACCATTTTGACACGTTTCTCCCAAACAACGCATTATTCCTCTGGAATTTTAAAGCAATTCAATTCTTTGACCTTGGGAATCGCGACAAACTTGAGAAAATATGATATTGGGTGTGTACATTTTGTATTTTAAGCAAAATAAAATCCCAAGTTCGAATTTCGAGCCAAAAACGAGCGAACTATTATCTATGCCAGTGTTGCCATTCAGGGAAAAAGAAATCTATTCATTATCCTGCATTGCAGTCTGTAAAGCTCTTTACCCATTCATTGCCGCGCGCAAATTAATTTGCCCCAAGATATTATTGTTATTTAGTTAGTATTACTTAAATATCAGGCAGGGCACACTTGACACCGATAATTAACCCAGTCCTTCTGTTATAAGTTGGTACTAATTTATTTTGGTTGTCAAACGAGAAAGTGGGTCTCCTGATAAGAGATATGGTAAAAGATCACCACCGCCCATAGACACCTGCAACACCAGGGGGATTGCAGATGCGTTGCCAACCTAGAAGCCTAAGATGGAATACCTCAAGTGCCAGTAATTTTACCGGCTGTCTTACTCTCCACGCCCAAACACAACAGTGCAAGCACTGCTGGTTCACGGCAGGATTAGCGAGCAAGATGGTGGTAGCAATCCGGGCGCACCTTGTACAAGGTCCTACCACCTGCATACTAGGCAGGCAACGGATAGATTTACCTGCTTAAAAAGACAGTTACATATTTAGTACACTTAAATACATGTTAAACACTCAAGACTCGAGAACAAACATTTGTATTTTAAGTCAAAGTCAAAGTCAAAATATCTTTATTCAATTTAGGCTATAACAAGCACTTATGAATGTCAAAAAAAATCTACCATCGGTTTGGAAAAACCTCTGCTGAGAAGAATCCGGCAAGAAACTCAACGAGGTATATATTTTTTTTAAACAGATTTACAATATTATTAAATGATATGTATACATCACAAGTATTTAACACAACTTTATTTTTAACACAGTAGGTTCGCTATTTGAAGGGATCGCTAATGCGGATCGGAATTATTTCCAAATATCCCTGTCCATGATATAATCATTAACTTTATAATACACTTTACAATATATAATCATTAACTTTATTTTTAGGTTGCTTGGTTGGTTGCTATTCTTAAGTTGCTTGTAACATCGTATCACAGTATATTGTTAATTTGGCATGCCATTGTTTAATAATCTCAGTGTTTTTTATTTTATTTCTAATCTTCCGATGGTTTCATAACGCAAAGGTTCGATAAGAAAAATGTACAGACTTTGCTGCTTCTTCATTCAATTGAAAAAGCGGAGAAATTGAAAAAACGGATGTGGTTTTATCAGAACCAGATGTTTTCAATTTAGTTTATCGGAACCAGAAACAGAAACGGAATTGGAACCGAAAACTGAGCCTGAGTGATATAGGTGGATGAGATATCAATAAGGGTAGCTCTACTAAACCTGAGGGTCTGTTGTGTAATGTTTTCGCATTCAAAAACTGTCATTAGATAGTGATCGCGAGTGTCAGAAACGTTATATAATTTAATTAGCTTTCTGTTTGTTTTTGATGTAGGTACGCCGCTCATGTCCCGCCCCGGGCTAAGAATTGACATCCGTTCTAACTTCCGTTTCAAAAGTAACGGAACCGGAACCGAAATGAATGTTTAATATCAAACGGAAGTTCAGACTTAACGGAAACGGAATCATCATTCGAGCTCATCGTATCTCCATCATCATCACATCAAATTCCACTGTTGGAATAGGCCTCCCCCATAGACCTCCCATTGCTTTGGTTGGAAGCGGCCGCATCCACCTTGAACCCGCGGCATCAACCAGGTTATCCGTCCATATAATTGGTGGACGTCCTACGCTGCACTTGCCAACCCGCGGTCTCCATTCGAGAACTTTTCGGCTCCAATGGCCATGTGTCTCAGCCATATCGCTATTATTGAGTTTTAGCCCGAGCAAAGCTCGGTCGCTCAGGTACTAATGGATAATACGTACTTGGTATTCCTTTCATGTTATCTGAAACATCGATTTGTGTCAAGTTTTTATGTGGATTCTTCTTCGGGTACGGAGTTATGTAAGTGACCTGTAAACGCACAAAAATCACAACAATTACAATAGTAAATAATTGGATCGTGACTTGCGTCTTGTTTGATAAAACTTAAGAATAACAAGTATACTCAGCGGCACAAAATTTGGCCCACTCTCCATACAAAATAACCTATTTTTGCATACAAATAAGGGCCAGACTTTTGCCGCTCAGTATAGATAAAAATCCGTAGGCATTTACCAATTTGCAATGTTACTTCCGAGTGTGGCACAATACGGTATTTGACTACTCCTGAATTTGCCAGGTCTTATATATTATTATGAAAATATAGGTATAGATTAGATTAGATTAGATTAGATTTATTTATTACCTTTTGAAAAAATACATTATAAGCACATGTCAGTTAATTACAAGAAATTCACAAAAGGATCGTCAAATGTATACAAAAAAATAAATCTTATTAAGTATAATAAATAGTCAGCGAGAATAAAAAATAAAAAATAAATAAATTTAAAATGTCAAATTACAATTCAATTCAATAATAATAATTAAAAGCAAAACAAGAATATTCTTAAATCTAAGACTATACAGAAAGTGTTTAGCGTAGAGAAAAGATAAATCAGTTGAAAATTGGATTTAAAGTGATTTTTTGAAAAATCTATATACAGCTGTCTCTTTCTCAAACGCTTTTCTCTATGCAGCAAGTATTTTTTTATTTTTTATTTGACTGGATGCCAAACGAGCAAATGGGTCTCCTGATGGTAAGAGATCACCACCGCCCATAAACATCAGCAACACCAGGGGTATTGCAGACGCGTTGCCAACCTAGAGGCCTAAGATGGGATACCTCACGTGCCAGTAATTTCACCGGCTGTCTTACTCTCCACGCCGAAACACAACAGTGCAAGCACTGCTGCTTCACGGCAGGATTAGCGAGCAAGATGGTGGTAGCAATCCGGGCGGACCTTGCACAAGGTCCTACCACCTGCAAGTATGGCGCTACTAGCGTGTGACGTCACATGCCAGTATGTCTTTCTCTGTCTAATCTTGGATTTCAAACCTTTATAACTTTGTTATTTGTAAAGGTAGCTTAAAATTTGTTTCTCTATTCGATAACAGGCATTGTAAGGTTTTAATTTATAATATATATAAAAATAGTCAAATACCGTATTCCCACTGGGTTGCGTAAATTTTTGTGTCGTCAGTATTGACGCTTTTGTATACAAACTACGATATCCACGCTACTGAGGGGCTACTACGAAACTCGAAAATCGAAGTTCGTATCGCACTGTCCCTTTCACTCGCGTATTAAATGGCATAAGCATCAGCGGGACGGCATGATACGAAGTTCGAGTTTTGCATTCCTAGTAAATATAGGGCCTGCTCAGTGTGGTTCTAATTCACACTACTTAGTAACCTTTTAGGTACCTACATTACTCATTACGTAATTATTACCTTCTATGTTTTATCCTTAACATAGAATTAAGTTACAAGAATTACCCACTGTACCACAGAATTAATGAACATATTTGTTATCAATATTGATCACAATCTGCTAGCTTTTTTTTTTTTCTGTAGCTTCCATTATATAAGTATAGTTTTTGCATGATTTTTGGAGGGCTGGTTTGACAAATTTAATTTTCCTTTTTTTTTGCAATGTTTTTCACTGTATTGATTCCTCTATGCCAGTATCGACCTCATTCGTCTCATCACGCAACCCAAAAAGTAAAATAATAACAAAATATAAGGATTTATATTTTAAGTATTTGATGGATTGACTATGGATGAAGTTATATAACTTACGTATAACTTCCGCAGTTTCTAACACTTTACGGTTAAGGTTAAGTAAGTACCTATACTTATTCAAATTCAAATCTTATCAAATTGTACCTAATTGTCAAATGCTAGAATCTGACTCATTGATATCCTTTTATGTTTGTGGGTACGTGTCAATCCATATACTTAAACTTATACTCATAATTATACTGATACTTATAATATTATAAATGCGAAAGTCTGTTTGTATGTTTGTGTGTTTGTCCGTCTTTTACGCCGTAACGGAGCGACGGATCGAAGTGATTTTTGGCATAGAGATAGTTTATGGGCCCGAGAGTGACATACCTAGGCTACTTTTTATCCCGGAAAATGCACAGTTCCCGAGGGAACAGTGCGCGATAACCGAATACCACGCGGGCGGAGCCGCGGGCAAAAGCTAGTGTATGAATAAACTTAAACTAAATTAGCATGATTAAAAAAAATAGTTTATTCTTTCTCATAAATTACATAGTCTTCGCGATCCCGTTTGTTGTGTTATATATCCTAGATCCCAGAGATCGCAAACCATACTTTGAAAATTACCTACTGTTACGTTCCATCAAGTTTAAGTATTTATATAGTTTAAAATACCTCATGTCCAGCATTTAACAGGTGCCTCACATAGCCCTCTCCCAGAATATTATGACTCTTCCCTGGCAAAGGGAAGACCACCAAAATCTTGAACGCATCACAAACTTGCAATAACACTAACGCAATCACCGACAAGTATAACTTTTTCATTCTGTAAATACAACAAAAAGTAATTAAAACACAACTAAAATTGTTATTAAATAACACTGATTTTGTTTGAAAATTAAACTAAAATAACGTGGGTATGGCACTAAGATGTAACTAAAAGCATCACTTTATAGGCAAAGATAAAAAAAACACTATTTTAGTACAAGGTACAGACAAATAAGTCTAATTATCCTTGCGTTCGCAGTAAATATCACTCACTTGGTTATATTAATTGAACACGCATTTATGTATAAGAAACAAATGCAACTCAACACCCCGAAGGACCGTCCTCAACTAATGGCACTTAAGTTTCATCTGATCAATGACACACATGCGAGACAAAACATTGAAAGTAGCAGCAGAGACCGTTACATTGCGTCGATTGATCGATTAGGTACTTATAATAACTTAGTTCCGCCAAAGTCTAAAGAATTGACGCTTATATTATTTAATACGAGAGTGAGACGGACGATTTTCGTATTAAAGTAAGAAAGAAATAGAAAGAAATGCATTTATTCACAGCACAACAATAGACAACACTACACAAGACACAACAATATTATTAAGTGATAGTATAGATAGGTAGTAAGATGGTATTAGCCCCCTCAGGACTATTATTATTCCGTGCAGACAAACTCGTGCGCATAATCCGGGATGGTTCATACCACAGACATAATAATAAGAAGACGTGACATGGAATAATTAATGATAATATTGAGCTCCATGCAGGGGACCGTATGCTTCGCGTCAGTCCTAGGTACTAATAATAATAATATGTAATAATTATAAATTTAGTAATAATGATTTGCCGTGGTGGCCTAGTGGTGACCTATCGCTCTCAAGCAGAAGGTCGTGGTTCAAACCCCGGCTCGCACCTCTGAATTTTTCGAAATTCATGTGCGGAATTACATTTGAAAATTTACCACGAGCTTTAACGGTGAAGGAAAACATCGTGAGGAAACCTGCACAACCTGCGAAGCGATTCAATGGTGGCGTGCGAAGTTCCCAATCCGCACTGGGCCCGCGTGGGAACTATGGCCCAAGCCCTCTTGTTCTGAGAGGAGGCCTGTGCCCAGCAGTGGGACGTATATAGGCTGGGATGAATGATTGCTGTGCAGTTTTATTTAGTCATAATGTTTGATGATTGTAATATTTACCCAAGATGCAAACCAGCGTTTTTAAACGCACCCACACGCATATAGCAGCCAACAACTTCGACGAGCTTCGATGCTTATCGTACGAGTAAACGCGATCGTTTACTCGTAAGATATCCGCCACGAAATTCCTAAAACGAAAGTCCTAGGCATATCGTGAAATGGCGCCATTTCATGAATTGGCTAAGAGACTTCCGCCATATCGTTCAAAATTTACCGCTTAGCGATTTGCCTAGTGACGTTTAGGCAGATCAGAAAATTCCTAGGCATATCATGAAACGCCGCCATTTCAAGATTTGGTCTGTTTAGGCACATCATGAAATTCCTAGGCATATGTGCCCGGTATATAGCTAGAACAGATATGGCGGCGTTTCATGCCTAGGAATTTCATGGTCTGCCTTAACGTTTTCACGATATACCTAGGAATTTCATGATCTGGCGGATTTTATGATCGGCCGCCGATATATATATATATATATATATATATATATATATATATATATATATATATATATATACATATATATATACCACCAAGCCCTCTCACTTTGAGACGAGGCCTGTTCCCAGCAATCGGATGTATATAGGCTAGGACTAGGATCATGATGATGATGATGATCAATGTTTGATAATAAGGTACGATGAGGACGTGAGCATCAGCAAATTAGTTGAGTCAAGGCCATGACATCATTCGAGTCATTTTCCGGTCTATACTTAACCAATTCCAGTCGTCAACTGCGTAGAGTACGGACATAGTATAAGTGAACACAAAACAATAATTATAATACGTACACAGTCGCAGGAAGGTCTGGTAGTAAACCAGTTAAAAAACTTAAGAAATCAGTTAAATCCCGCGGCGGATTTTTAAAAACGGACTTTTTTTTTTTTTTTTTTTTTTTAATTCTATTGGATGGCAAAAGCAAGCGAGAGTAGGTCTCCTGATGGTAAGAGATCACCACCGCCCATAGACACCTGCAACACCAGGTGATAAATACACACTTGATAAATATTTTGTGAAAACTATTACACAAGTAACGATTATTAAGTATGTACGCATCGAGTAATATTGGTTTAAATAAACTTTATTTATGTATGATGTGAGCAATGTGCGTATTTGTAATGTATACCAGTGGCGTGAGACTATCATAGTCACCTATTTTTGTAACATATATAATTTCTTGTACCCAAATGGTTGTCTGGAAGAGATCGCTTTGTAGCGATAAGACCGCCTACTGTCTACCGCGTGAATCTAATGTGTATTATTATAAGTATTTTTTTACTGCTTTATGGTGTGCAATAAAGAATATTTGTATTGTATTGTATTGTATAGTGAGCGTTTTTAGGTTCCGTAGCCAAAATGGCAAAAACGGAACCCTTATAGTTTCGCAATGTCTGTCTGTCTATCTGTCTGTCCGTCCGTCCGTCCGCGGCTTTGCTCAGGGACTATCAATGCTAGAAAGCTGTAATTTTTCACAGATATATATGAAAACTATGCCGACAAAATGGTTTTTTAGGGTACCTCCCATAGACGTAAAGTGGGGGTGATTTTTTTTCACATCCAACCCTTATAGTGTGGGGTATCGTTAGATAGGTCTTTTAAAATCATTAGGGGGTTGCAAAGATGATTTTTTGATTCAAATTCGATTTTAAACTACTAATAATTTTCAAGCAATCTTAACCGTTATAATTTTTCCTTGCAAGTTTGTACTTACTACCATTCTGAATTTTTTCAAATTTTTCCACCACCGGTTTAGATTTTAGAGGGGGGGGGCGCTCGATTTTAATGAAAATTTGCACTTTAAAGTTGAATATTTCGCAAAAAAAAACAATGACTCGAAACGTCGTCTTAGCAAACCCCTAATGGTTTTAAAAGACCTAGGTATCCAACGTTTCCATCTGAGGACTACTTGAAATTCGAAATTCAAAGTTTGTTTTACACCGTCCTGCTTACTCCCCTATTAAATGCTATTAGCGTGAGCGGAATAACACTATACGGCTAAGGCCTGGCAACATCGGTATCCGGTTAACTTTATAACAGATAACTATTAGATAGTCAGACAGTGTTCTCGTATCACTCGTTGCTAACTTGAGATAGAGATAACACTATTAATATAAATCCCAGTCATCGTTCATCGTGAGTTTTAGTTTCACGTAGGTTCTAATAGTGAGTTGACGTAACGGTGTTTTTATTTAAAATTTGTTTTTAAAACCGCTTGTCAAAAACAACAACAATAATGATTTAAACACGGAAAAATTAAAATAATTACAGTTTTTATATGCTGACCACAACACAGACGCGTGAGTTTGTTTTGTACTGTTACTTGCAATAGTAAATCATCCCAGCCTATATACGTCCCACTGCTAGGCACAGGCCTCCTCTCAGAACAAGAGGGCTTGGGCCATAGTTCCCACGCGGGCCCAGTGCGGATTGGGAACTTCACACTCACCATTGAATTGCTTCGCTGGTTTTGCAGGTTTCCTCACGATGTTTTCCTTCACCGTAAAGCTCGTGGTAAATTTCAAATGTAATTCCGCACATGAATTTCGAAAACTCAGAGGTGCGAGCCGGGGTTTGAACCCACGACCCTCTGTTTGAGAGCGATAGGTCAAACCACTAGGCCACCAATAGTAAAAAAACATAATAATCTAAGGAAGCATAACAGAAACAAGGTCAAGGTATTTGATATGGCACGTGATGTTTTTTACGTAAATAACAACATTTAGGGGCTGTTTCACCATCCATTGATTAGTGTTAACTGGCGGTTAGGTGTGATCACTAGGCCACCACGGCTTTTGTATTTTTTTAAGAATGAGATTTTAGGGTGCTTTGGACAGGATTTCCGCCTGGGTTTTCTGTGTCTATATGTTCCAAGATGTCCTATAGGTAGTGCCACGAGAGTTGAAGTAGGTAAATGATTACACTTACATGAAGTACTGATAACATAAAAGGAGAATGAATGAAATGAATTAGTGAATATATCGTAAATACAAACTGAGACATGGATGCACAGAAAAAAAACAGAAAAATAGACCAGCACCTCAGCAATCCGTGCTGCGTGCTATAACCCTTACACCACTGCTGGACAGGAATATAGACACGAATTTTTCCTATGCATACATATCTCAGGTTGCTTATTTCTACTATGCTACTTAAGCAGCAGCACTAGCGACATCTATGTTTCACGGGATTTCCGTAAAAGTAACAAATTTGGAGTTGAAATAAAAAATACAAAAATACTCCAAAAACCAATCATAATTAGTGAATGTCAAAATCCCGCTGTCATTACATGATACTATGTTCTTGCGTGTATGAGTATACTGTGAGGTGCCTTAACTCTGGTGGCACTACCTATTTATTATACCGACTGGACCACTATTGAACCCGCCCGTGTTGTTTTTCTGGACACCAGGATATAATACCTGGGTGTGAGACGGTCTCGTTCAAAACGGGACCATACTAGGGGTACTCGAGCGTTTATCTAGACACGCGGCAGCGTGTCAAGCCAAGTTCAAGCTAACAGAACTGGCGAGCAGCACCGTCTGTAATTTTACCCGAACCATTTGGAGCCATTTTTGACCCCCTCATAGATCAAAATTCTAACCCAGATGACCTAGAAAGTTCAAGTTTGGCACCCAGATTTGGGTACTTGGGTGAATACAAAGGAATAATTCAGAAACTAGAATTTTTTTATGATTTTAGTATTTTTTTTTTAATTAAATTGTTTCCGTACAAAGAGTAATGATATCCCATCAAAACATAAATGTGAAATGCGAGCCAAGTTCAACATTATGAGATGAGCGTTTTCAAAAAATTGTGTTTTCTTTTTTTGAATTTTTGGAAAAACATGGTTTTTCCTATTAAGAATTAATCAAAAGCACAATCGATTCCGATCGTTTAAAAAAATTTCCCCATTTTTTCATACAAAATTTTATAAGTCAGTTTTGTCACGCTCATACTAAGTGTATGAAAAAAAAACTATCGAAATCGATTCTGCTCTTGATTCTGAGTAGGAAAAACCATATTTTTTGCAAAATTTCAAAAATAATGAAAGGGTACACTTTTTTTTAAAAACGCCCAGATACGCCTTGATTGTTGACTAAAGACAAAAGAAGTGAGATCTAAATGGGTGCCAAGTGCCAAGGTGCTAAGTTTAATGGTCAGTCCTGAAATGTATTTAGAACAATATAAAATTTCATCTCTTAAAACATAAAACCACTTAAAATATAATTTCTTCTTATAACTTAGGATAATATATTGAAGACTGAGGTCGGACTTGGCTAGTTTTCATATACGAATTATGTCAGACTGTTATGTCCGACCTTAGGCTTCAATATTAGTATTATCCTAAGTTATAAGAAGAAATGATATTTTAAGTTGTTATAAAATATTTTATATTGTTATAAATAAATTTCAGGACTGACCATTGAATTTGGCACCTTGGCACTTGGCACCCATTTAGATCTTACTTCTTTTGTCGTTAAAGTCAACAATCAAGGCTATATCATACTATTGAACTTTGCTCTCATTTCACATTTAAGTTTTGATGGGATATTTATTGATTTTCGTGGCACATTTTCGTTGAAAGGTACCGTAGAAAATTCCGTTACAGCTTCCCGGTTATCTTAGTAGAAGTACAGGACGTCTAAAAATAATCTAAAATACCATAAAATTCTGCAGCCCATTCATAAAAAAATGTGACCATGAAAATTAAACCCCACCCACTACCCACCCACCACTCGACCCACTTAGCAGGAAAGTTGTTTCTGATCAAGAATTGTTTTGATTTCAGATAAAAATGGCCCAATTGGCTCTGCTCTTGCTGTTAGCGTTGTCCCAAGCATGTGCTTATCACATTTTAGTGGTATTTCCTGTACCTGGAAAAAGCCACAACATTCTGGGCCAAGGTTACGTCAAGAATCTGCTTGAGGCAGGGCACGAGGTAGGTATTGTCAGCACACCATCATCATCGTCATCATCTCAGCGTACAGGCTGAGGGACTCCTACTGCTGGACAAAAGCCTCCTTAAAATGGAACAGAATATCAGAGGGCTGAGGCCGTAGTTCCCATACGGGCCCAAAGGAGATTGGGAACTATATTGTTACCTATATTCACCAAAAATGCAGATTTAATATACTCCATTGATTCATCGTATGAAAATATTTATAAAATTAATCTCATTGATACATATTCTTATAAGTTTGTTCACATTTCATTCTATCTCATTTTAAATTGATTTGTCTAAAATGTATTACTTGTTTTTATGTTTTTTCTTAACTTTATAAGTGGATTGGATGATCTATCCGTAGGTTGAAAATAATAATGGACAAAATACATAATAGAATTTTAAATTTTGATGTAAATCATGATGTTTTCTCAGAAATTGTCAACTTTACAGGTTCATTATAACATTAACCTTACCTCATCTAAAATAAACCAATTAAACGATTAAAAAACCGTCTAATTAATAGTTTCAGCAAAAATTACATTACCTATAACAAATTACATTATAGATTTAATTCATTTATCCTTTTTAAACTTTATGTAGTTATGTATCTTGACTTGACACGCCCTCTATATCCTTCAGTCAATGAGATTCATCAAGAATACATTTCAAGTTCCTGAAATTTATTTTTTCAGGTAACATACGTCACGCCATTCCCAACGCATAAGACCACTGCAAAATACCATGAAGTTGACATCAGTAAGAGTGTTGAAAAATTTGATCGTAAGTATATTTAATTTCTTCTATTAATAAGTAACGTGAAAACAAAACAGAAAATCCAAAGTAACTATGTATTTTTACCCGACTGCGAAGAAGGAGGGTTATTACACGACTGCGAACTGCGAAGAAGGAGGGTTATGTGTTTGACGCGTACGTATATATGTACATATGTATGTAATGTCTAGTCCTATGTCCTCTCGTAGTAACTACTCAACGGCTGAACCAATTTTGATAAATGATACGTCATTGGATTCGTCTTGATCACCCGAGTGACACTGGGTGCATGAAATTCTTGTAAAATTAAAATGGCAGATTTTTGGCGCCAACTTGTAAGTT
Source organism: Choristoneura fumiferana (assembly GCF_025370935.1). Taxonomy (NCBI): domain Eukaryota; kingdom Metazoa; phylum Arthropoda; class Insecta; order Lepidoptera; family Tortricidae; genus Choristoneura; species Choristoneura fumiferana. Next base: position 3,910,404 of record NC_133491.1, read on the forward strand.
TTCAAAAAATGTTTTTTATTCAAACCAATCGAGTGGGGTATCAAATGAAAGCTTATAATTAGTCCATTCTAAATATATATGGGTTGTAGTAGTTTTAATCTATCATTTTCACAGAACTATTAAAAAAGTGTGAAATAAAACAATAAATTAAAAAATCAAAAAACCCGACTGCTTTAAAAAATACTAAAAAGAAGAAAACAAGTCTAGTGGGCTAGAACTTTATTAAGTAGCTAACTTAAAGTTCGTGTTTACTATCGTCTTATAGCTCTCATATCTCATGCCAGCAAGGTTCTGCTCCATATTCTTAATGAAAGATTAAAGGCTTACATTTCTAAAGAAATAGCACCAGAGCAGGCCGGTTTTGTAAAGGGTAAAGGCACACGAGAACAGATCCTGATTGTGAGACAAATCATAGAGAAGGCTAAAGAATTCAACAGACCAACATACATATGTTTTGTTGATTACCAAAAAGCGTTTGACTCAGTGAAATGGCCTCATTTGTGGAAAACCCTCGCGGATATAGGAGTTCCGAAACACCTTGTGCATACACTAAGAACCCTCTACGAGAATGGCTCAGCTTCTGTTAGAGTAGATAACGTCACCTCTGACTCACTCCATCCTTCGGCAGGTGTTAGACAGGGTTGCATCTTGTCTCCCCTTTTGTTCAACATCTACACGGAGAACATAATGAGGATAGCTCTGGAGAACTGGACAGATGGTATACCAATTGGTGGCAAGAACATATCCAATCTCCGATACGCCGACGATACTACGTTAATAGCAACCAGTAGGGAGAACATAGCGAAACTTTTGTACCGCATTGAACGTGTCAGCCTTCAGTTTGGTCTTAAAATAAATAGACAAAAAACAAAAATGATGATTGTCGACCGAAGTCAAAACAATGCTCCACATATAACTGAGATTGCAAATTGTGAAGTTGTACAGTCATACATTTATTTGGGATCGCTCATCACAAATACTGGAGGTTCCGAAGACAAAATCAAGCGACGAATTGCCATAACAAGATCTGCGATGGAAAAGTTGACCAGGATATGGCGAGACTAGTAGTACTAGGCGGGTCTAGTGTTCCCCATATTTCTTTATGGTGCCGAAACGTGGACTGTCAAGGAACGCGAGAGGCAAAGAATTGACGCTCTCGAGATGTGGTGCCGGAGACGTATGCTTCGAGTGTCATGGACTCAGCACCGCACCAACCTGTCCATACTGGAAGAACTACAGTTGAAGGAGAGGCTATCATCCATAGTGAGATCTATAGAACGACTAGTGGTGCAGGCAAGGGTAAATGGGAAAAGATCAAGAGGACGTTCTCCCATGCGCTGGACTGACCAGATAAAAGCCCTAACAAATACTCCTCTCAACACTTGCGCCAGAGAAGCGACAGCCAGGGAGAACTGGCGTAGAATTGTTCGACGTGCTACGTGACCACGACTGCTCTGCCAAGAGTATCCGACAAAGAAGAAGAAGAAGAACTTAAAGTTCAACAGTCGGGGCCATTTAAATCGTGACGCTTAAAAATTCTTACCTAATGGGTCCCGACAGTTGAACTTTAAGTTAGCTACTTAACAAAGTTCTAGCCCACTAGACTTGTTTTCTTCTTTTTAGTATTTTTTAAACCAGTCGGGTTTTTTGATTTTTTTTAATTTATTCGTGTCTGTCCCTAACTAAATGCTCCTCTCATCCACTCAAATACTGGTAGAGATCTCTTAACTGTATAAGCTCGCCTTTGTACCTATATGTATCTCAACGTTAGAATGTCCATTTTGTTTGATTATTATTTTTTGTACAATAATGCCCATTACACCGTATCATACCATGACCGTATATTATGTTACATATTTTTACTATCGTATTACAGAAGACAAGTTTTCGCTAAAAAAACTCTTGGATGGGGAAGTTAGTTTTGATTTTACTGGCTTTCTACCAAAACTGGTCGAGATGATGAGAACGTCATTGGAGAATGAGAACCTGCTAAAAGTTCTAAATGACACTACGCAACACTTTGACGCTGTCATAGTTGAGTGGCTTTACAGCGATGCTTATGCTGGGTAAGATCATTTTTTTTTACATAAAACTGACCGTGATTGACCCCTATCTCACCTGATGTAAAGTGCAGATGAGGCCAAAGGTGTATCTCACAGTAACAGCCTATTCACTCAAGCCTTGAAGAGCCCTAGATTGTATTTATCCGGAAATACAGACGACGGGAGCGAATTCCATTCCTAAGCGCACTTCATTTCCATGAAGATTCAAATGAGAAAGTAAAAGAAAACCAATCTTTTGTTTTGAACCTATTGCATTGACATGCATACCAATTTTTAAGCCAATCCGACTACTGGACGAAGTACAAAATTTACTTACAAGGTTTGACTCAAACAGAGATAGGAATATACGAGGTATGTTGGTAAAAAGCTATTACTTTCTAATAGTGCTTCTCGTAACTTTCAGATTCGGAGCGGTGTTTGACTGCCCTTTGATTTGGTCATCTTCCCTTGAGCCTCACTGGCTGATCCTCAGGTTGATTCACGAGTCCTCCAACCCGGCGTTCAACCCTGACGCACTCTCCACTGCAACACCCCCGTTTTCATTTGTCGAGCGACTTAAAAGCCTTTTTAGCCAGGTCTTTATTAAGGCGGCGAAGATATTGTAAGTTACTACTTTCAGCATCAGTATTTTTTCGGTCTAATCTATTTATTTGGTATGATAAAGAGTTTACAGGCATAAAAAACAAAAAAGTGACCTAAAATATCTTAACTCGGCCGTTCTCATTTTACTGTGCACCTGTCTAATTACCGTGCCGCAATCTGTCTAATTTTCTGCACTAGTGACACGGTAATCAGACTTCAGTGCACAGATAAATGTAAATGGCAGCCATCCTTTTTCTTGATGTGCACTCAGTCTCAATGCCGTGTCGCTTTTTCATGAAAATAAAAGTGAAACGGTAATTAGACGGGTGCACAGTAAAATGAGAATGAACTGAATGAACTTAACTAAATATATAATTACTTATAACAAACAAAAATATAACAAGAAACCCAATCTACCAGATCTTCTGCCTGTAGTAGGGTTCCCATGACGCTGGCCGCATTATTCCTTTGAACCACAAGTGCGATCCGCTGAGATAAGTAAGCACCAGCTCTTGAATTTAAACCCTATATAGGTAACTCTGTGGTATATAAAGGTAGCTTCAATGTTTTTCCGTTCAATATAACACGTATTGACAAGTTTTTTTATAAAATAAATGTAAAATAGTCAAAAACCGTGTTATGCAATAATGTGCCATGAACTGAAAATTATTAAATATTGTTTAACAATAATTAAACTTCATTTAATAGCTACCTTGATGCAAAAGAAAAGGAGCTTTATGAAGAGATATTCGGACCTGCAGTTGCAAAAAGAGGACGCGTGCTACCGCCCTACGGAGAGGCTATATTTAATGGATCATTTATGTTGACTAACTCTCACTCCTCGCTCAGTCAGCCAATCAGCGTACCCCCGAACAGCAAAGAGATTGGTGGATACCATATCGACCCTAATGTTAAACCTTTACCGGCGGTAAGTTCGGAAATAGTGAGATTGTTTTACTAAGCGCACATGATAAATACCAAAACCCTTTGAGATTGGTTACTGTGAAATGGTTCCATGGTGGCCAATGAATTAAACTCCTTGACTTATTTATAAGCAACCGGCAGGACCCAGATGAAACAATATTCCCCAAAAATTTATCAGATTTCTGTAGTATTCCCCTATTAAGTATTTACAAGATAACGGTTGCATTTGCATGTCGCTCTAATTAACGACAGTATATTGCGGCAATGGCGACCACTTCGACTCCTAACTCCGTCACAGACGGTTCTGGCAGAAAATCAGCGCTGCAGGCGTTTAACGCTTCAGCATAATGCTGAGTCAGCGACCGTTTCACTTTCGCGGGGACACACAACATTGTGTATATTGTATTTAATATTTTCATGTGTTTTTCTGTAATTTTTTAGTTTTTATTTTTTGTGTTAATTTTGCTGTATATGTGTGTCTTCTGTGTTAGTGAATAAATGTCTTCTTTCTTTCTTTCTTTCTTTCTTTCTTTCTTTCTTTCTTTCTTTCTTTCTTTCTTTCTAATTATGATTGGCGCTCATGAAGGTTGACAGTCACCTCAGTATATTTCTACTTGTTCTTGGCAAGGCAATAAGTGAATAATGACAATTTACATGTTAGTATATTGGTTGCAGGATCTCCAAAAACTTATGGATGAAGCCAAGCATGGTGTCATATATTTCAGCATGGGAAGTAACGCTAAAAGCAAAGATTTTCCAGACTCTTTAAAACAAGATTTTTTGAAAGTTCTCGGCGGAGTCAAACAAACAGTCATATGGAAATTTGAAGAAGATTTACCGAATAGACCCAAAAACGTTCATATCGTTCAGTGGGCACCGCAACCGAGTATTCTTGGTAATGTAAAATACCTGTTGCCTAGCTAGAATAGTAGAAATTTATTAAGTGGATGAAATAATAAGATTTTTTATTATAGCTCATCCTAATTGCCGCCTCTTCATTACACACGGAGGTCTTCTGTCGACTACAGAAGCCATTTACTTCGGCGTACCGACCATTGTTATGCCATACGGAGCAGACCAACACCTTAACGCCATAAGAGCTGTCCAAAAAGGCTATGCTAGGAAAGTTCAACTGTCCTATGAAATGGCCGGTGAAATGAAACTTGCTATCGACGAAATCATTGGCAATCCCAAGTAAGGGCATATATCATACACCTTCATTCAATCTTAACACCTTAACTCTTCAGGTTATCCTTGAAACAAATGTTTGATTAAAACCAATTCTTTCCTGAAAATAATGTGCCCTTTCCAAATATATTTTTTGGATCATGTTTCGGAATACAGAATCATCTGTAGCCCTGCCCTACACATATTACCGTATAATTTCTCTTCTTCTTCCCATGGTGCCTTTAACTACTGAAGGTCGATTGATAGTCAGCTCAGTATTTATTTGTCATAATTGTACTGTGATATTTTGAGTCACCTACGTGATTAATCGCTATCTTTATTTTAGATACATGGATAGAGTCAAGGAGCTATCGAAGATTTACCATGATCGCCTGGTGCCTCCTGGCAAGGAGCTGGTCCACTGGGTGGAGCACGTGGTCAGAACAGGCGGTGCGCCGCATCTGCGATCCCCGGCGCTCATGCTGCCCTGGTACCAGAAGATGTATCTCGATCTATTTGTAGTAGTGTTAGTTGTTATATATACGTTGAAACTTATTATAAAGAAATTATTTAGTTTAGTTAAATCATTGTTTAAGAAAAATGTCACAGCAAATAAAAGGAAGAAAAATTAAATTAAATGTCGTGATATTGGTTATGTTTCACGTTTATGCGTTTATAGTATGTAAATGTTAGCTGGTCCTGAGATACAGGAATTATCCTAGTTCAGGCACACGTGCTACATAGATTTTAAATAATATATTGTATTTTACGTTATTTTGTACCGAAATAAATTCAATAAAATTTATTATTATTATTATTTCATTATATTAAAATTAAACTAATTTAAAATTGTTACTAAAAGTAAAACAAACGAATAACTAAACTATAACTTTAAAAAAAATTAAAGGATCCCCGCCCCAAAGATGCTGGCAGCATTTCCTCGCTGTATAGCAATGCTGATACGTTATGCGAGGAATCTGCCAGTTCTTCGGTCCCCTGTGGTATCCGAAAGCCGTTTGGATAATCTATAACTACACTAATAGGGTCACTATTGACTCTCATAAAATTCTTATTCCTATTTTTAATTTTACTACCGATTTGTGTTCATAATAATCACTCTTCATTTTTTTATCTCATACTTTTTTTTATTCATACATTTTTATTACTAATTTCGGAATTCATAACAGACAGTGTTCATATTTTTTTACTCGTAATGTCATTATTAAGAACATATCTCAACTCATAATGTTGTTTTTCATAAATTTTTCCTTCATAACAGACAAATATCATAATTTTCTTATTAATAATGGCATTCATAAGAAACATTTGAACTCATAATATTGTTTTTCATAAAGGTAACACTAATGCCTAGGATTTTTATAAGATTTCATTTATGTGTTCGTCAAATGTACTGCCATTGCCATTTCCATACCTTAATTTAGCAACATAGAGCATTCAATAGGAAAGTTTGGCAGTTATATTTGCTGTTATAAAAAAAAACCTAACGTCGAAGGCTATGGCCTTCTGAAACGAAACTATCCAAGTCGCTTATACTGAGAACCGTCTTGCTCGCTCGCTTCGCTCGCTCGCACAAAATTTGAAGTAAAGCTTTCCAATATAAAAATTGGCCAAATGTTATAAATTTGACAATTAAGCGAAACATAGTTCGCCGAAAACAGAGTACACCCGTCTCTTGCGAGCATCCGTTACCCTATTTTTATTGTTACCGATCCAATTTCATTAACACTATATAAGGATTAAAAGATATATGACAATAAATAATTATGTATAAAGCAGATGTATGATTATTGACATTATGAATTTCAATAATGCGGATAAATAACACTTAGGATTAAGAAATATATGAAAATAAATATTAGTATCAACAAAATTATGAATATTGGCGTTATGAATTAGAACGATTAGGAGTTTCGATCGTTACTATAATAAAATATATGAAAACCAATGTTAGTATGAACAAGGTGTATGAATTTGAAATGTGTATGAGTTTGAAAATGAGTTTCGAGTATATTATGAATTCCGATGATTATGAGTTTCGATCGTTAGTATTAAAAAAATTATGAAGAGTGATCATTATGATGTAAAATAGTATAAGAAAAATTTTCGGACTTCCCGTACTAGGACTTTAAAAGTTATGTGAAAAAATGAGCACCCGTCATCCTACGATGTACAGGCTTAGCCTAGTGTAGGTGATACAGGTAATTCGATTAGGAAATTTTTGAGCAGTAGGTATTCGTATACAACACCGTAACTGGTGAATAATTTTGGTAATAAATATATGTATGTATATACCTATGTATGTATGTAAAATCGTTGTAAATAATTTCAAGTCTTACGCTTATCCAAGCGTACATTACAGCTACTTATACCAAGTGTTTGTTATGCTACTAAAATAATAAGTCATGCATAATAATAAGTCATGCAGCACATTTGACTGGAATTACCTTTGATTTTTCTCTGAAGTATTTTTTTCTTCCACTATTCGTGAGAGCAGAGGTGTTGACAGGCACAGGTCTATTCACGTCAATATTTGTCAAACGTAATTCATTGGTTGATGGAAGTTAAACTGGCGATTTAATTGCACATGAAAGAAAAACAATATGAATATGAAATCTTACAACATAGTATAGTTGGTTTGTCATTGTTAAAATTTTATTTGTTATGGAAGAGTGGGGTCTCCTGGCACTGTAGGTCCCTATTTTATACTTACTAGGAGATTCCAACCTTTGTACCGTAAACCATGTACTTTTGATTCTTATTATAAAAATAGTTTTATTTTATCATCGTAAACATTAATAAGAAATATTAAGAAAATACAAAATATCCATAGGACTGAAACTAGTATTAAATTAAAATAACTAAAACTTTACGGGTGTACTCTGTTTTCGGCGAAATATGTTTCGCTTAATTGTCAAATTTATAACATTTGGCCAATTTTTATATTGGAAAGCTTTACTTCAAACTTTAATTAAAAAAGAGAGGTGGGCCTCTTGGCATGGTGCCCATCGCGCAGGCAGCATTCCCGCGTTGAACTGCGATTGCGATTCTTTGCGCGAGAAAGCTGCCGGCGCGAGGGTTGCCTGTTGCCTCCCTTAACCTATTGCTGAGCTCCCTGTGCTTCACCGCACCCTTACCCCAAGGACCTAGTCTCGGCGCCGAAAGCAAAGAAAAAAAACGCCGAGACAGCTATATTTTGTGACCTTGAGGCGTTCCCGAGCGTCTGCTGCTGCCCTCACACGTTTGGTAGTTGCTGCTAGGTAGGACACCGCCAGGGTGTCTGTACAGGTAGCGTCCCACACCAGCGCACGGCCAGTCTTCCAGCGTCAACGACTTGCCGTCAGGGCGCTTGCCATCGCTCCATACAATCCGGGGCTCCAGAGCGGCGGGAACGTTTGCACTAACGAGCGCCCTTCTGAGAATGTCGTTGAGAGCGGCGTGGCGGGACAGGCGGCCGGCTCCCGAGGAGCAGGAGAGGCCATGGTGACCGAGACGGTCCACTGGAGCCCCACAATAAACACAGTTGTGACTTGCGCAGATCCCAACTCCCAGCCGGAGACCGAAGCTATGCGTAGTGTCCGGGTCGATAAAAGTTCCAGAGTTGGGCGAGGGGTATGCATGGAGCCAGTAACCAGATTCTGGCTTGGACACAGATAACAGTCTGCCTGTTGAAGGTTCTATTAATGTCTGTAAGGTGGTGACGGAGGCTATTGTATCCCAGGCCCTTTCCCTATGTGGTTTCGACGGGAGATTTGGACTCTGTCCAGCAGCAGGCATTCGTGGCCTCGTTCAAGCATGCAATCTCGGCGGCTTTAAGTATTCTACCTGCGAGATCTAGCGTGCTGTGGATCGAAGATAGGAATGCCGGCAAAGCTACACTTGGAATTTTGCGGGTTCCCAAGCCGCCGTTCCTTATCGGTAAAGTGGCTTGGGTGCATGCCTGCTCGCTGAGATGAATGTACAAAATGTTTTCAATTTGGGTTTTCATGAAACTGTCAATAGGTATGATCAAATGGGGGAGCTTCCAAATGGGGCATCAGCGAAGCAGGTAAGTGAATTTAGGGACAAACAAACAGAATTTCAAAATAAATAAAGCTGAGTGGCTACTAATTTTGACAAGGCGGTCCGAATACTTACTGAATTTTGTTGTTGATTTACTTAAGAGAAGAGGAATGGCCTATAGATATAATGAAATGAAGCTAGATCAAGTTTTCGCCCCGAAAGCCCCCACGTTTCATCAGATCCCTGAAATACATAAATATACAAGAATTGCTCCTTAAAGTATTAGGTATGTAGACAAATTTCTCTTGTAACTCTTGAAAAAAGGTAAGCGTGCATTACCATCTCCTGTGGTAGGTGCCTATTTATAATGTAACAGGGTATTTGACACCAGCAATTAGTTGACCTTTTTTTTATTTGCTGTCAACAAGAGTGAGCTGTGCCTTTACTTATTTACGAAGCAAATTATTATTTAACCTAGGTACCATCAGCCAAATATGTGGTCTATGATAATAGTTTGCATGTCATAAAACAATAATGACAATAGACGTAGGTCTGTCAACTTTAAAGTTCGACTTTAGCGACATATTCATTTCATAGGAACTTGTTCAAAAATTGATAGACCACTTATTTGGCTGATGGTACATGTATGTATGTATGTAAACTCTTTATTGTACAAAAGAAAAGAAACAAAACACAATTGACAAACTTTGGGATACATGTCTTTTTATGACTTTACCAACGCTTTGAACACACATTTAATTTTGGCGGAAAGTATTTTTTGTATAATATGTAAACTTAAGCAGCCAGAAAGCATCTTTTTACTGTTAATTGAAAATGAATCTGTCAGAAAGTGTTTTATTTTTTATTTTTATTAAACTTGCGTCACAGAATAACATATTGTTTAATGTGTCAATTACCCTATTAGGCACACACAGCTGTGTAAATTATAGTCTACTAAAGATATTCCCAGTATGTTCATGTCTATATCTCTACGGCAATGGAATAAGGTAGGTCTATACTTCGTTTATTTTAACATTATAAAAAAGGGTAAACAATCTTGACAACTCATTGTTTTAAAAAGCGCTTTTTAAAAAAATGTATGACGAGTACATATGAAACCAAAATTAAGTATATGCCTATAATGTCCTTACTATCAATAGGTACGTACCTACCTATTTGTGGTGACTTTATTTTACATAAGTGTCTTACAATCAAAAGACAGAAGATCGTTTAGCTTTTTTCTAATTCTAAAATAAACGACGTTTAAGTAGAGATAAGTCTTCTTGGATTTAACTTTTCCCTCCTGTTTCGGTTCAAGGGAAATATAAATTTGTTAATAGAAATATAAGATTTGAAAATTTATGACACTAGGATTCCGTTGTTCGTGTTTTTTAATTTTAATCTTTAATATTCTCGATAATAACACTTAGGGCCTTTTTCATCATACATTGATAAATTTTATCTGACATAAATGTAATGCTTTTATTCTGATTATTCACAAAAACAAGCAAAGACGGCACCACACATAAAATTTATCCATGAGTGGTAAAACAGGCTTTTAGTCTGATAACATCTACACCTTTACATACACACACACAAACCCCCCCTTACATACACACACACAAACCCCCCCACCTAACCTCTCCTGGTGAGATAGAGATACACTTTTGGCCTCATCTGCACTTAACATCAGGTGAGATAGGGGTCAACCAAAAAAACCTAGAATTTACGAGAAGCGGTTATTATTTCACGACACAAAAAAGCGTTTCTCCTGAAATCTATAAAAACTGAATTATTAGGGTTTGGTATGACACGCCTTTATGTTTGTTTCTTGTATCATAACAACATTGCGTCGGCCTAATTCGTTCACCTGCTAAGTCCACTTTTGGGCGAAAACTACTTTTCATACTTGCCAGAAAGTGCACACCATTCTCTACCGTTTTAATTTTTTAAATACCGTTAAATTTTTAATGTGACAGACATCTGTGATGCGGTCTGTTTCGTTTGTCCGAATAAAGAAAGACAGTATCACAAATTATCCGCTACATCATAAAGTTAAACTTTTTAGTTACATTTTTAAACTTAGATTGCAGGAACAAATTAGAAGTCTGAATGCCCACATATTTATTTAGTTAATTTAACGCGGTTAAAATTTATTTATAACATACATAATTTAAAACATAATGTTTTTAACTTTAGTGATTTTCACTTATATTTACTAACACACTCGGGGGGACTTATCACGCTAAACAAATGAGTACTTATTTGTATAAAATCAGCGTTAGTAGCAAATCTAACAGAAGCGTTTTCATTTCAGATATAAAATATGGCCAAATGTCTAAATCTGCTTTTGCTTGTAGCAGTGTCACAAGTTTGTGATGCGTACAAGATATTGGTGATATTTCCCTTGCCGGGGCGAAGTCACAATAATCTTGGGCAAGGCATTGTACGACACCTGCTAGAGGCAGGACACGAGGTAAGCAAAATGTTTCACTTGATTGGAAAGAGTATAGGGTGACGGCACCAATCATGGACATGTTAAGCATAAAGTATGTACCTAGGTACCCAGTAATGGACAGCAAGGATTTATGCCTTATAGATCATCATTACTGAACTTTACAAGTCATGATCATCAGTTATCTGAACATTGCAGTTGCAGGTGGTAGGACCTTGTACAAGGTCCGCCCGGATTGCTACCACCATCTTGCTCGCTAATCCTACCGTGAAGCAGCAGTGCTTGCACTGTTGTGTTTCGGCGTGGAGAGTAAGACAGCCGGTGAAATAACTGGCACTTGAGGTATCCCATCTTAGGCCTCTAGGTTGGCAACGCATCCGCAATACCCCTGGTGTTGCAGATGTTTATGGGCGGTGGTGATCTCTTACCACCAGGAGACCCACTTGCTCGTTTGCCATCCAGTCAAATAAAAAAAAATAAAAAAAAACATTAATATTGGTTTTAAACAAAAACCGGCCAGGGGGATGGGACTAGTGGGATAGACGGAAGTACATTATATCTATACAACATTAGACATTACCAAAAAACGGCAAAAAAAACAAGTTTGTGTAGGAGCCCCCCTTAAATATTTATTTTATTTTAATTTAATTATTTATTTTTAAAGTGATTATACAAGTAAAAACCTGCTTTCAATTAAAAACCCGCCTACAAATCGGTCCACCCGTTTAAGAGCTACGGTGCCACAGACAAACCCACACACACAGACACACATAGCGGTCAAACTTATAACACCCCTCTTTTTTCGTCGGGGGTTGAAAAGGTACGCACGCGCAGCAAGCACATTTCATTATGTATGATTTTAATTTGGTCGATTCGCAATGCAACATTGTATCATGTTTCACTGATATTATTTTTTGAATGTTACATTTCAGGTTACATACGTCACACCGTTCCCAACAAATAAAACCACATCAAAATACCATGAAGTTGATCTCAGTGACATGCTAAAAAAATTTACTGATTTTGGCGAGTACCTAAATTATATATTTTATTTATACTCGTACCTAGTAGTTTTATTATTACACGCTGTCAAAAAAGGAGTTTAAAGTTTTATTTTAAGATACTTAATATTTACCCGTGTGGTGTCGGGTTAGAATTACACCTCTCCATTTCTTCCGTGGATGTCGTAAGAGGCGACTGAGGATATAGGTTAAGGTACACCGTAGGCGACAGGCTAGCAACCTGTCACTATTGTACTGTTTTTGTCAAACTTAAAACCTAAAATTGCTAAAAGTGGGTCCGAAGCGGTAACGTTTCGTGTGCTCTGCCTACCCCATTTGGGAATACAGGCGTGATGTTTGTGTAATATTTATAATCTTGACGCTAATGTTGCTTGTGCATTTTAATTTAATTGTCTATGGCACTTGTAAGTAATTCGATAGTGTGTGTAAATTTCTCAATTCACGCTGTGCCCGCATGGAAACTATAGCTCAAGGTCACCCTGATAGGAAGCCTGCGGTCAAACAGTGGCATTGAAATAGGCAAGATGATGATAATGTAATTTTCAATTAAAAAAATATTTCAGAAAAGAAATTTGCGTTAAAAAAAATATTGGACAAAGAAGTTGCTGTCGACTTGGCCGGCGCTTTTACAGGATTCGTGACAATGACGACGATGTCCATGAAAAATTATAACCTTCAAAACTTTCTTAGCGATACTACGCAGAATTTCGATGCTGTTATTGTCGAATGGCTTTTCAGCGATGTCTACGCTGGGTAAGTCTGTAACAAGGCTGATCAAGCCTTGTCGATTGTTAACCTCTTCCATTTCATGTTTTGGTTCGTTTTAAAAATTCAATTCAAATTTCGATTTTTAAATATCCACTGTACTTTCAAATTCAGCACTTTGTTTTTATGTCAAAATTCATTCTACGATCAGCAGCCGTACTATAAGGACGTGCTAAATATTTTTATTATTTTGTCATCAACACCTGTTCGATCATAATATCATAACAGTTTCATAGTGCAGTTAAGTATTTAATGTTTTATAACCCATTTCATCACACATTTTTGTATCCTGCTCTACTTAACTCTCTAAAGGATCTTGAAGGCAATTGTGTGCCTTCTATCTTACCTTTAAAATATACATCCTTGAACATCATCTCCTGTTTTACTTCTCTACATATCCTCATCAACGGTCACTCACATCGTGACAAGTCAAAAACATCGGAGGACAAAATATTTCTTGAATTGTGGGCATACAAGTTTGTGCAGGTTATTTCTCAAGATGTTTTTTTCCATCGCAAAGCTTTGAGGTAAATTTAAAACGTAATTTCGCACATGAATTCTTAAAAACTCAGAGGTGTGAGCCCGGGTTTTGAACCCACGATCCTCTGATTGAGGGGCCATAGGTAGACTAGACCATCACTCGGCCTACATAACTACAGAAAATTAATTATCATCACGATTATACTTATAAGGGCTTTAATTTAATTTATTTGAGATTCAAAATCTGTAGCGAAATTATTCTTAATACTGTACAGTACCTACATAAGTTATTTTAAAAGAAACGAAAGGTTTGAAGTTTTATGTAAGTTATCGATTGAGATACTTACAAAAGGTCAAATAAAATAACTTTTTGTTAAAAAATCATTTTTGATACCAGCTTTTTTTTGTTGACTGTACTTGCATTGTCATCCATACTACGTTTCTGTATGTCAAGTTGATGCCATTAACCGTTGTGGAGTTCCGTTCTACGGAGACGCGATCCAGGCTAACAACATTACAAGTCAATCCGAGCAGTGGAAGTACGTCAAATTTAACTTGCAAGATTTGACCCGCACATACCATACATACTATACCATTGCAAGTTAAATAAAAGCTTATAAAAAGTGTGCAAGAGTGCGAAATCAACTTATAAGTACTGATTTCTTCCAGATATGCTGCGGTGTTCAACTGCCCTCTAATCTGGCTTTCATCAATTGAACCCCACGGCTTGGTCTTAAAGTTGGTCCACGAGTCGTCCAATCCAGCGTTCAATTCTGACGCTCTGACCACTGCAGTCCCTCCGTTTTCATTCGTTGAACGAGGTATAAGTCTACTGAGACAGCTCGGCATCAACGCTGTGAAATTTTTGTAAGTATAGGGACTCCCATACAACAAAAGCGCATCGGACACGCCCGAAATAGGGTTCCGTATCCGTAGCCATTACGAAAAAATGAAGTAAGTAATATTTTTCTAAGGATTTCGTATTTTGTACGGAATATTCCAAGTTTAGGTACGTTTCTGGCTGGACCACCAGGATGTCACGACCAGATTATTGTAATGTCACATAAATATGCTAAATTTCAAGTCATTTCGACCCCCTTACAAGAGGGTCAAATTCAACTTGTACGAGTATGTGATAAAATGCAAGTTTAATAAAAGCCTGAAAAGAAAAAACTATTTTTTAAACTATTTTGCAGCTACTTTGATTCATTCGAAAAGAAGCTTTACGAAGAGTTTTTTGGACCCAAAATCGCGAAAAGGGGTCGCGCTGTGCCAGCTTACGAAGATGTTGTATTTAATAGCTCATTTCTGCTCACCAACTCTTACCCCGCAGTGAGTCAGCCTATCAGTATGCCCCCCAATACTAAAGAAATTGGAGGCTATCACATTGATCCAAATCCTAAACCATTACCAGCGGTAAGTTCTATCAATAAGTTGACATTTGTAATTCGAACCTTAGTTTAGACTGAGCTACAAAGCTAAATCTCACCTGAGGTACGATCACAAGATTAATTTTATTTAACTAATTTACTTGATGCTAATTTGCTTGATCGCGGTCAGAATCAGGGGCATGGCTGCACGCCGCCTGCCCCTCAATTAGGCACTTTGCTCGATGGTGACTCGTTGCGTGTGTCAGTGGCTCTCCGCCTGGGCTGCGATGTATGTCAACCACATTTATGTATCTGCGGTACCATGGTGGGGGCTGACGGTCATCACGCGTTGAGTTGCCTTCGATGTGCTAGTAGGCACCCGCGTCACCATGCTCTCAACGGTATCGTCCAGAGAGCCCTCAGATCGGCTGGCGTTCCACGGACGGCAAACGACCCGATGGCTTGACGTTGGTGCCAAGAGAAGGGTGGGCGGTGTTTGGTGTGTGACGCTACGTGTATAAGCCCGCCACCCATCTCAGCACTATACGCGCGGCGGGAGCGGTGGCAGAATCTCAGGCGGCAATGAAAACATCAAACTATTAAGTCGCCATTTTAGACACCCACGGGTCCATCATATTCCTAAACCGTGCAGTGCACGGCACAGACCGTCTGAGGATAGTGTTTAGCCTTTTTACGTTATTTTCTTATGTACGATACTGTCAAAGATTTAAAACTAATAAAACACATCAAAAAAGCAATTTGTACTGTCATTTCCTCGGTCAACAAAATTTAGATTATTTAAACATTAAACATGGTCAATCGACCAGGATTTTAAGAATTGTGAACAACAGTGGCCTATGAAAAGAAGAGAGAGTAATATTTGCAATGAAATACATATAATCAAAATATTGAAGTTCAAGACAAACGGGTTGACATTTGACATCTAACATTCTTCGAAATTCTGAAATTGGAATTCCTGAAAAAACACGTAAGTTCCGATACAAAATTACGTAAACTGATTTTGCTGAGATTATTCTGGTATACTATTAAAAATGGCATCAATACAAAATTATATAAAAATTCAAGTGGACTTATTACAAAAAGTAGAAAAGGGTCATATCAACTTTAAAAAGTCGCCTAAAGAAAGACTAACTGTAGGCTATTGCCAAGGTCGTTTGGAGGCGTTGGAAGCGTATTGGACGGACTTCAAAAGTACACACGAGAAGTTGATACTAAATGCCACTGAGGAAGATACAAAATCATCGGTGTACTTTACTGAGAATGTCTTTGAGTCACTTGAAGAGAGGTACTATATATACAAAGGTGATCTCAAAAATGTACTTCAGATATTAAATACAAAACATACCGATCAGCCACAACCACAACCGAATAAGTCATCGTCATCATGTAACGAGCTTAAATTGCCCCAAATTCAAATACCATCTTTCAGCGGTAACTACGCCGAATGGCAAGCATTCCACGACTTATTTACGGCGCTCATAGACACAAACACGTCACTTCAAAACGTGCAAAAGCTGCATTACCTTAAAGCCAGCTTAAAGGGAGATGCAGAAGTTTTGTTGCGGCAGTTTTCGATCACAGAGGACAACTATGACGAAGCTTGGTCGGTACTTAAGAGGCGGTATGACAACAAAAGGTACATAGCAAATACGATTTTTAAGAAATTCTTTGGTCAGAAAACGTTAGTGCATGAATCAGCCGCGGGCTTAAAACAGCTTCTGGATACATCTGTTGAATGCATGAATGCACTTAAACTTCTGGGATTGCCTACAATACATTGGGATGCAATTGTCAACTATGTCATCGTATCGAAATTAGACACCGATAGTCACAAACATTGGGAACAGCAGATCAGTGAAGATGAAATGAAACAACTGCCGAGTTTTAAACATTTGCAATCATTTCTAGAGACAAGATTCCAGACTTTAGAAATGGTGGAACCAGTATACAAATGTCAAAAACAATTTAACTCGAAAACATTTCACGTAACAACTAATGACATCAATAGAATATTAAAATGTGCATTTTGTAAGGAAAGTCACTACATCTTCAATTGTAAGCAATTCAGCAATCAATCAGTGGAAGACAGATACAATTTCGTGAAGAACAATGGATTATGTTTCAATTGCCTCATCCCAAATCACAAGATATTTCATTGCAAGCAAAAAACCTCATGTCAAGTATGTGGGAGGCGGCATCATTCGCTTCTGCATAGATATTCACAACAAACCGTGGATAAGGAAGAAAACAAGACAGTACAAACAAACAAAGAAGTAATGAAGGTAGTAGCACACGTAAGGTCAAGTGAAGAAGAGGAAGAAAGCCACAATATTTTGTTGGCAACAGCACTGGTGGGCATTAAGTCAAGATCAGGAGAGATTCATGTCTGCCGTGCCTTACTTGACCAAGGATCCGAAGCCTCATTTGTCACGGCGCAGTTGGCCGAGTTGTTGAACTTGGACATAACGGCTATCAGCGGGACGGTTTCCGGATTAGGTGATGGTAACAACGTGTGCATTAAACAAATGGTGGGTTTACAAATCATGTCAAGGTATGAGACTGATTTCTCTGTAAAGGTAAATGCTTATGTATTAAAGTCATTAACACGTAGATTACCTTCTAGGGAAATAAAAGGCTGTCTTTGGCCTCAACTTGATAATATGAAGTTAGCGGACCCCACTTTTAACAAACCGGGATTGATTGATATCCTTCTCGGAGCTGATGTTTTCTGCAAAATCATAGACTCAGGTTTCATGAGAGGGCCGGGTGACGTAGTCGCTCAGCATACACACTTGGGTTGGATTTTGTCAGGAAATACTAACACGAATTCTATTAATTCACAGCAATATATCACAAGTTTTCATATTACCAGGGATGTGCAAGAGGATAACAATCTTTTAAAGAAGTTCTGGGAAATAGAAACTGATTTTTTTACAAACAAGAAAACTTGGTTAACTTCTTCCTTGGAAGAAGAAAAGTGTGAAGAAGTGTACAAGAAAACAACAACAAGAGATGATACTGGAAGACATATTGTACCTTTAAAACAAAATATTGAAGACACTGTAAAGTTATGTAGAGACACTAAACAACAAGCTGTATTAAGATTTAAACAACTAAAAAGGAAGTTCAACAAAAATGAGAAGTTGAAGAATGAATACAATAAAGTTATACACGAGAATCTAGAGTTGCACTATTTAAAGAATGTTGAAGACGAAAAGCAAGAGTGGAGAACACCCAATATAGTCAAGGTGTATTGTCAAGTCAAGATGGCAGAAAAACATACTGATTTAAAGCGTTTAGTACGGAGAGAAGAACCTTCGAAAAAAAATGGAAACTTATAAATTACTTACCGTCACATTTGGGACTACATCAGCAGTACCTTACCAAACCGCACTTAATCAGCTAGACAATAATAAAGCAAAAACATATTTTCGCGAAACGCCGGTGGTGAAGACTTGTTTCTATACGGGCGATCTGATGGCAAGATATGAAGTCAAAACTGAAACAAAAACACTCCGTCACGAGATTAACAGTATGTTAAAGGCGGGGGGGTTTGTGATGCAAAAATGGTCGAGCAACTCAGAGTCGTTAGTCGAGTTTCTTCAAGGCGGTAGAGTACTCCAGGAACCTGAAAACAAAACAGAGATGAAATTAGACAAGGTTATGAAGATATTAGAATTCATGTGGGATAGAAAAGAAGATATATTCAAAATAACAGTCAACTTACCAGAATCAAAGACACCTGTAACGAAAAGGTTGATTATATCAGAAGTAGCCAGTCTGTTCGATCCTTTTGGTTGGTTGGCACCAATAGTCATTACGGCTAAGGTGATGATACAAAGACTATGGCTTTGCAGTCTTGGATGGGACGATGAACTTCCAATAGACTTAGTAGAAGAATGGATGACATACCGAAGAGAACTGCTTGAAGTACAAACCATTGAGATTCCAAGATGGATCAGGATGACGTCACAGTGTAAAGATGTTCAGCTACATGGGATTACAGATGCCTCTTCAGTGGTGTATGCGACTGTAGTCTATTTAAGAGTTGTAGATGAGAATGACATAGTTCATGTTACAAAGAACGCAGCTAAAACACAGCTTGCACCGCTGAAGCAACTGACTATTCTAAGAATGGAACTATGCGGTGCGGAGCTAGGAGCAAAGCTTCTGCGTGTTCTATCTGAGCTGCTGAACATTCTGATGAATAACATCTCCGCTAGGTCAGGCTCAATATTGTTTTTATATTGGTTGCATACAAAACCCAGTCGCTGGCAAGTTTTCGTTGGTAACCGAGTGTCAGAGATCATTCAACAAATAGACAACGATAGATGGCGGCACGTTCAATCAGCAGATAATCCTGTTAATTTTACCTCAAAACGTATAAAAGTGTGAAACAAAGCAAGTACGTAGGGATAATAATTAGTGTACCGGACTACAACGGTTAAAGAACAACTGCATATAATTTACAAGATAATTAATTTGTCATTAGGATGGAATTTGGCATCAAAAGGGACTTTTCATGCAAGGATGAATAAAACACAGAATGAAGAGATTTTTACAATCTTTACCTATAAGTAACAGATTTTATACTGCAAAGCTAAATATTATTATGGAAAAGTCATTCTAGTTGAGGTCAGCCTCAAATGTTCCAAGTGTTTATTACTTACCTAATTCAAATAGTATGCAAGACTTCTGGAAAGATGGAAATCAGTATATCTTAAACTACTAAGTACAGAAAAGATCTATCTAATGAGCATGAGGTAAATATCACTGAGCCAATGGTTAGTTTATGGTGGGCGGTTCACTACTCGTTATTCTGTAGTTCTTAAGATTTTAGTTAATTTACGGGTACTAACAACTAACAACATATATAAGCATTTACTGAAATGATTTAAGGGTGCATTTACCTACTGCATGTTATTGAAGATTAACAATGTAATGAAAGAAATAGGTTTATTATTTTATGTTTAAAGAAACAAATTAATTTGCTTTATGTTAGTTATGTTTTGACACGTGCATTAATTTAATTGAAAATTAACTTTAAGATACAGTCCATTTAGATCGAAAAACACTCATGTCATGTTCATAATATGAAGCAAATTAATATACAGGTTGATTTTATTTTAAGAGTATATTTATACACAATGTTATGTATGTCATGATTACTAAAGATTAAGATTAGAGTTATGTTTAAAGGGGAAATTAATGTAGTAAAGTAGATATACTTTGGTGGGCGGTATGTTTAGCCTTTTTACGTTATTTTCTTATGTACGATACTGTCAAAGATTTAAAACGAATAAAACACATCAAAAAAGCAATTTGTACTGTCATTTCCTCGGTCAACAAAATTTAGATTATTTAAACATTAAACAGATAGGGACAGCCTAATTGCCTTTGTGGGACTACTACGCTATCACTACGATCGTCTCTGAAGATAGGCAAAGGTATTGCTTTTTTTGAGACTCTGGCCACTAACTGTTACCTGTTCTACTGTTTTTCTGGTATTTTGTATGTTTTTTGACTAGTTACTGTTTTCATTAAAGGATCTCCAAAAACTTATGGATGAAGCGGAACATGGAGTCATATACTTTAGTATGGGAAGTAATGCGAAAAGTAAAGATTTTCCAGATGTGTTGAAACAAAATTTCTTAAGAGTTCTTGGTGATGTTAAGCAAACGGTGATATGGAAGTTTGAGGAAGACTTGCCAAATAGACCCAAGAACGTTCATATTGTGCAGTGGGCCCCACAAACAAGTATTCTAGGTAAGTTATTAGTTAAATTTAATATTTGATATGGATTTTTAACCTAAATGAACATTTGCTTCAGTAGTTTTCGTATCCCTGCGTTTCCCATAATTTCATTTCTTATTAATGTTGTCTGCCATAAAATATTTGAAATCATGTAGTTTACAGATTTTTCAAATGTATTCATGTAACAATACAAAAAATACTGTTTCTGAAACCAAACATTTTATTCTGAACCAAAATTGTGGATGGAACAATCCTTATCCTTACTAATACGAGCCTACCAATTCCCCTCGTGATTGTGATTCCCCTCGTGTTGCGGGTGTCCATGGGCGACGGTGATCGCTCTCCATCAGGTGACCCGTCTGCTCGTTTGCCCCCTCGTTTTATAAAAAAAAATACTAAAAATGTGAAAGTAACTCTGTCTGTCTGTCGGTCGGTTACCTTTTCACGCTTCAACCGCTAAACCGGTATGGAGATAGTTGGAGTCCCAAGGAAAGAATAAAGCTACTTTTTGTCCTATCCTTTTTATATATGTATACATAGTACCCGCGGGATAGTGATAAGCGAGTTCTACGCAAACGGCTAGTAAATAATAATTATATAACAATTATAATTTGCTTCGGTTGGAAGCGGCTTGCATCCACCATGAGCCTGTGGCATTAACCAGGTCATCGCTTCATCTAGTAACTAATGAAACGTGAGCACGAATCGACGTTCACCACCTATAGGTAAAGTCATGCACGATGACGCGTGCCGTGGTTCTTATTACAATGTCATTAGTGTCTAATTTTGACAAAACCACGCGTCTTCGTGGATGGCACTAGGTATAGCTAGATGATGAACGTCGATTCGTGGTCTCCATTCGAGAACTTCGGCTCCAAATGGAGTTCTTTGTCCAATAGTTCACGTCTTACGGCTAATATGATGATGATGAACGTAATTAATGGAACGATTTTGCATAAAATTTTGGCAAACGGTAGAGAATAGCAGTTAGATTTAAATTATCACTTACATTTCAGCTCATCCAAATTGCCGCTTATTTATAACACATGGTGGTCTTCTATCGACAACTGAAACCATTTTCTTCGGCGTGCCGACCATTGTCATGCCGTATGGCGCTGACCAACATGTAAACGCCATAAGAGCTGTGAAAAAAGGTTACGCACTGAGGGTTGACATGTCATATGAAATGGCTAGCGACATGAAACTCGCTGTGGATGAAATGCTTGGCAATCCCAAGTAAGTAAATATCATAAACAGGTATCTAAATGCGTCATCATCATGATCTTCTCTGGGCTATACAAGGTGTCATCTCTTTGACATCGTATACACTTTGAACTTCAAGCATTGTATGAAAAAAAATTGTCAACCACAATTAAGAAATTCTAAAACCATCTGGGGGGTGTTCAGTTAAACTAACTAAAACCACCGCTCATATTAACTGAAAGTTAAACCGAATAACTCGACGTCTTAAATAGAGTTTAGCTCAACATGTTTCGGGCTGATTCGTAGCCCTACCTCTAGGAGCAAAGCGACTCTGCGGCTGCTGCAACACGAAACTCGATATCATTTATGAGTGAGTCTATAGCGAACTTATAAATACGATAGTAACATATAATATCATTGAGTAAGTCTCACGGTAGTTTTATGTTCAAAACTTCCGCTAAAATATTCTTGATTAATTTTAAGATACAGTGAATAAGTGGCGACGGAGCACAGGTCTTTCAGATTAAAATGACTTAGGCTGCCGTTTCCACGAGTGCCCAGCGTGGATTGAGAACTGCACGTACTCATATACCCTTGATTGCTTCGGAGGTGTATACATGTTTCTCACGTTTCATGTGTATGATTTATAATGCAAATATAATTTCCCACATAATTTCTGAAGAACTCAGAGGTACAAGAACAGGTTCGAACGAACGATCCTCTGCTTGGATGAGCATAGGATAGGTTATACTACTA
Organism: Choristoneura fumiferana; assembly: GCF_025370935.1. Lineage (NCBI taxonomy): Eukaryota > Metazoa > Arthropoda > Insecta > Lepidoptera > Tortricidae > Choristoneura > Choristoneura fumiferana. The sequence continues at coordinate 3,932,986 of NC_133491.1, forward strand.
GACTTCTTCTTCCTTCTCCTTGACCGGTACCTAGTACTATTTACATGGAGTCGGTCAATCTCGTCCACATCCGGAATGGAATTCCGAGTGTATGTGGCGGCCCTAAAGCTTAATCTTCTTTAGGTACACAGAGAGGGTCAAGGCGCTGTCGAAGCTTTACCATGATCGCCTGGTACCTCCTGGCAAGGAGCTGGTCCACTGGGTGGAGCACGTGGTCAGAACAGGCGGCGCGCCGCATCTGCGCTCCCCGGCGCTCATGCTGCCCTGGTACCAGAAGATGTATCTCGATCTAGCTGCGGTGATTTTAATAGTTTTATACGTTCTAAAAAAGTTATTAAGTAAAGTTAAATCATTATTTAGTAAAAAGATTCAGAATGTTGATCAAAAGAAAGATAATTGAATAGACGAATATAAATTATTGAAATCAAATACACCGTGTTTTCTTTGTTTCAGTTAAGTTTAAGAGAAATATAAATAATAGGTAGGTTATTGTAATTACCAAAATTATACACCCATTGCAAAATTATATAGGTATATTTTTTACTTTTTACTTAAAATAACACATTTTGTTTTTTGTAAGTTATAATTTTAATACGTATTTGAACAAGTAAGTAGCTTTTTTGGCGTTCAATTTGTTTTTTGTGAGCATCATTTTCGGAAAAACCATCACCAAGAAGAATACGCCGCAATGCACTTGACCGAAAGTAATTTTTATTTAGTTTCACCTGTCCCGTTGTCTGTCTGTGTGTCTGTAGTCAAATCTTGCAAGTTATACTCGACCAACTTCCAGTAGTAGGATTGACTTGAAATTTGGCATACTTATTTAAATTGCATGACCAGTAGTCCGGCCAGGATCTTCTCTGCAGGACGTAATCTTCAACGGCATGGCATCGACTTGAAATTTGGTATGAAAATGTAGTTTGGGTGACAATGCAAAAAAAGTCGAAAAAATGTACAGTCAGCAAAAAAGCTTGTATTCAAAATATATTGTATTAAAATTATATAATCGTCTGGAATCATACCTGAAGTCTAATAACTTTCTTTACGAAAAGCAATACGGTTTTCGACCCAAATCTAACACGCTCTCAGCTACGATAGATCTTATAACCAAAATTAAAGTAAATATAGACCAAAAACGTGTAGCGCTAGGAGTATTTATAGATTTGAGGAAGGCATTCGACACTGTTAGCCACGAGTTATTGTTGAGAAAATTGAGTGGTTTGGGTATGTCTGGACTTACGTATCAAATTTTAGAGTCTTACCTCGCTAATCGCAGGCAAGTTGTTAAAATTGAGGAGTGTCAAAGTGGGCAGAGACACGTCACATGCTGCATTCCACAAGGATCGATCTTAGGACCGTTATTATTCAACATATACTTACATAAACAATATTCATGAGATAGGTCTTAAAGGAGATGTGACGTTATACGCTGATGATACTAGTCTATTTTACTTTGACTATTCGCTAAACAACGCAGTTATCGACGCACAGGCCGATCTAAACTCTCCAAATGAGTGGTTTCAATGCAATCTTTTAACAATAAATATTGAAAAACGAACTACTTAGATAATATTTGCCGAAAAAAATAAAACACTTCAAAGTTTTGAACCGCGAAAAATAAATAATCAGATAATTAACAAAGTAGATGCTAAGAAATATTTAGGTTTAACGTTAGATGATAAGTTAGCCTGGAAACCTCATTTAAAGAAAAAAAACGAAATTGACATCTTTAACGATCGGATCTTTACGAGGAATTGCCCGATGCCTACCTCAAAAAATACGTTACACTATCTATAATACTCTTGTTGAACTACACATCGACTACTTAATACAGGTTTGGGGCTACGCTGCAAAAACTAACCTCAAATCATTGCAAACTGCACAAAATAAACTATAAAAGTTTTATTTAATTATGATTTCCTAACTTCTACGAATGACATTTATAAAAGAACTAGATTACAATACATGCATATTGATATTTTTGATACGAAAAATTCTTAATAAAGACATACACACTCAAATTAATCTACAAAAAATAAGGTCCAGAGGATTAAATTAAGAAATACATGCATGCAATCTTGCGTATACCGAGAGCTAAATATGGAAAACGATGTATTTTGTACGAAGGCGCACAATTATACAATAAACTCAATAAACTTCCTAAAAATATTAAGGAAAATATAAACCGAAACATAGATGCACAGAAAAACCAGCAAAAGAGTCCAGCGCTGGGAATCGAACCCAGGTCCTCAGTATTCCGTGTTGCGTGCTATACCGCTACACCACCACTGGACAGGAGTACAGACAGGAATTTCTCCTATGCAACACATATCTCAGCTTGTTTGTTTCTTATTTAGTCACTTAAGCACTTTTGTATTTTCGATATGGATTTTGCGGGATGACCGTAAAAGTAAGAAAATTTGGAGTTGAAATAAAAAAAATACAAAAAGACACCAAAAACCAATCTTAAATATTAATGACCCAAAAAAAGCATTAACTTTCAAAAAATGATTAATTAAAACACCATAATAATATTCTAAACAAAATTAATTAGAAACAATATTATTATGTCCTCACTACCTCAAGTACACTCAGTACGGACTACCACATATAGTTTTAAATCATCAATGTATTTCCTCACCACCACCATAAGGTTTTTATGTTAGTAAGTTACGAGTATAAGAGTTATGAATGTTATGACGTGTGTTTTGGTATCGTGGTTTGTCAATTGCATTCACTTCGCAACAAATAATGTTGGAACTTAGCTTTTGTGATTCTTGGTGTATTTAATTTCTACCCTAATTTTTTTTTTCATTTTAGTATCGCGGCCGCCGCATGTTTTTGCGCTCGCAATTGTAATAATTGGATTATACGAGTACATTAGCATTCTCCGTTCCATCGTGAATCAAAGCATACATTAAGTATTATTAGCCGATAAGCAAATGTAACTGATAAAGATGATAAGATAAGAGATAAAATCAGACACTGGTCAATGACTTATCAACTAAAGATTATTAATTAAATCACTTTTTCGCGTCCGGGATAAAAAGTAGGCAATACTAATTAAAACATCTATAAAGATAAGTAACATTTATTTCATAATTAACATAATCAATTAGAGCTAACGTCATATATCGTCAAAATAATATACCATACATACATACATAATAAATTATAGCATGTTGGAAAAATACCAGCAGTCAGTCTTTTTTTTCCATAAATTCCAGACATTATTGACATTTTCAGTTTTGCTGGCAATTAGGTTGAATATGTTCTGGCATATTAGACTCGTACTGTCATGTCTCTAAACTTATCGGTGGAGAGTTCGGGATTTCCCGTAGGAATATCGGGATAAAAATTATCCTTTGTTTTATTCCCAAGATCCAGCTAAATATCTTTGAGATCCGTCTGGCCGTTTTGGAGTGAAAACAACAAGCACGCACACGCACTACGGATGTAAGTATGACCATCTATTGACTTTGAACCAAAATCTGGGGGCAAGCAGTGCCCCCGACAAGTCGAGCAAAACAAAAACAAAGCCACGGCCATACTTTTCTCGAAGTCATTCAGGCTATTTTCAACATGGATGGACGGATGGAGTATTCCCTCACATTGTTTGACAAAAGCACTAAGTATACAAACCTCGGCCAGAACAGGGATTGATGGATGAGTTTGGCGGAGACGGCCGAGTCGTAGACGAGGACTTCATGGCCTCTGCAGTAATGTACTAATATGAAAGATTCTTTACTTATTGAAAAAAAAAAGTTTTCAAACACTAATGTATTGCAAATAATATTTGAAACTAGAATACCTCGTTGAGTTTCTTGCCGGTTCTTTTCTACGGAGGTTTTATCCGAAACGTTGGTTGATTTTTGACATTTATAAGTGTTTACACTTGGTTTACACTGTAGTTTATGATATTTTGTTTTGTATTTTTTTATTGTGATAGGGAGGCAAACGAGCAAGAGGGTCATCTGATGGGAAATGAACACCCCGAAATTTCTTGAAAACCCCGATGTCAATAGTTACTCACTGCTGGCGGAAGTTGATGAATAATTAATTACAAATATTTTATTCGATAAGATAATTATTTTGGTAGTTGGCTAGTCACGGGTTAGATTATGTTGCGCTGTCACGGTGAACATTTGTTAAAAGTATATAAATAAGCATTATTTGTGGGTCAATTTTCAGTTTCAATTCTAAATTAGAAGAAAAAGGACCCCGTTTCTTGTAACATTGGTAAAAGTGAAAAAAAAATATTTGTGCTATAATTTGTGAGTAATTTTCTGTTTTAAAAAAAAGGTCGATAGTCTTTTCGCGAACATTTTATAAGGGCTGGCCGTATTTACAATGATCGATACCATTTCCACCCACCAGCCTGCGATTACATTATGTTTGTAATAATAAGACTACAACATAGAAAGAAATAAAATGACCACCAAAAATATTTCCGGACAGTAAGCTTTATTACCAATGTTAATTTAAGTTTCTTCGCTGTCTGTACTTGCATTGTAATCCAAACTACATTCCATACCAAATTTCGAATCAATGCCATTAATCGTTGAAGTGTTTTGTTCTGCGAGACGATCCTGGCCGGACCACTAGAATTTCACTATTAGATTATTGTATTGTCACCGGAATTGCCATAAGCATATACCAAATGTTAGCTGAAACGGATACTACAAAGTGGTAATTTCGAAGGACTTATAACACAATGATCGTAAAAATTACTGGTCAGCAAGAAACAAGACGAGCAAATAAAAAAATCGGCCAAGAGCGTGTCGGACACGCCCAAGATAGGGTTCCGTAGCCAATACGAAAAAATCAAGTAAGTACTTAATGTTTTTCTAAGGGTTTTGTATTGTGTACGGAATCTTCCAAGTTTAGGTATGTATATTTCATACCTTAGGCTGCTATTTACTCAACTAATAATAATTTCACAAGCAATCTTAGCCGTTATAATTTTCTTTGTAAATTTGATATATACTTACTACATTTTGTAGGGAAAATGTTTTGTATTTTATTTTATTTTTTCGCCAATTTTGCAATGTTTTCCTGACGAAGACAAATTCAAAAACACAAAAATCATAAAAAATATTCCAGCCGTTCTTGAGTTATATATAAATGGTGTACCTATAACTAACACGACTTTGTTTTATAGATAAAAATCCGTCCACTAGTTTGAGAGATATGCGGTAATAAAGAATATTAGGCATATATACCCCTCCTTCAGTCGGGTACAAATATGGATTTGGTACTTACTCATTTCAAATTCAAATGTGGTTACAATTTTATTTTGGTGCTGCTTTATATTTTTGGGTTGAAAATATTGGTTTGGTGTTATATCTGTGAAAAGAAGAATTTTGCTTCATTATTGAGATATTGGTTATCACCATTTATGATGTTTTTTGAAAAAAAAAACTCGCGTGGGTCGGTAAATTGGAGTGAGTGACCTCCTCTGACGTCAAGATTGTTGTAACTGTTTAAAGTTCGAAATGAATGTTATTCTGATTTCAGATACCAAAATGGCCAAATTCCTGCATCTACTTTTGCTTGCAGCATTGTCACAAATGTGTGACGCGTACAAAATTTTACTGTTTTTCCCTATGACTGGAAGAAGTCATAACATTCTTGGTCAGGGATACGTCAGGCATCTATTAGAGGCAGGACATGAGGTATACATACCTATAAAAGAGTAACTTGGCTGACTGATTGACTGACTGACTTACTATAGAGTTGCATTAAGAAGGTATTTTTCAAAATTACCCAGGTAGATATAATTCGGATTATTTCAACAAATAGCTGGGTTAATTTGATTGCATATCCCTGTAAATATTTTTCAGCATCTTTTTAATTTTGGTTTAAAAAACAGCCGTGGTAGCGTAATGATTTGATCTATGGCCTCTTAAGCTCTTAAGCTTTAGGTCAATAATATGAAACAGAACAGCGTCCTTGATGTGCCGTGTGCGTGACAGCGCCAACTGCCTCGTGCGTATGGTGTTGGAGTCTCCTGCTTGCGTTTTTTGGAAACACTGGGACTCAGTACATATGGAATCCAGAGGCTCTGTATATAACCTAATGTAAATCTAGAGTTAACTAACATAGAATAAGGTACTGTAAACTAACACTTATGGACATGGTCTGAATTAAATGTTTTGAATTTGAATTAAGCAGAGGAGCGTGAATTCAAACCCAAGCTCGCACCTCTGAGATTTTCGAAGTTCATGAGCAAAATTTCCATTTGAAATTTACCACGAGCTTTATGGTGTAGTAAAACCCGTGAAGCAATTCAATGGTGTGTGTGAAGTTCCCAATCTGCACTGAGCTCGTGTGGGAACTACGGCACAAGCCCTCTCATTCTAAAAAGCCCAGCAGTAGGACGTGTATTGGCTGGATGGATGGATGTTTGGCTTATCTTTCCATACATTGATCGATGTTCAAAGAGTACCACGTCAAAGGCTGATTTTACTTGGAACCGAAACTTTCGATGAAAAAACTTAACACGAGTATTTGGTCAAACTACTCAAAGACTCCGAAAGATTTGAAGACATCCTTCTAATTTTAGCTGAACAAGCGGCTGTAGCAGTTTGAAAATTTCAAAATTTGCCAACGCCGAGGCTTTATTAAATGTTACTGTTACAGGTCACATACGTAACTCCTTACCCCACGAATAAAACTACTGCAAAATATCACGAAATTGATCTCAGTATAAACGTAGCAAAATTTGATGGTAACTTATCTTTCTTAGACACGCATTATAATTTCTCAGTTATTAATAAAAAGTAGATTATATTTAGTCGTTTTTCAGATATTATGTATACAATACAACAAATATTGGATAAAGAAGCCGTACTTGACATTACTGGTTTAATCCCAAAACTTCATGAAACGATAACGATGTCAGTAAATACTGAAAACTTTCAAAAGTTCCTTAGCGACACAACGCAAAATTTCGATGTCGTCATAGCAGAATGGCTGTTCAGCGATGTATACGCTGGGTAAGATCTTCTTTATACAAGTTGAATTATTAATGATGTGAATGATGATCTGTATAATATTTACAACATCAAATTTTTTTTTTTTTTATACGACTGGATGGCAAACGAGCAAGTGGGTCTCCTGATGGTAAGAGATCACCACGGCCCATAAACATCTGCAACACCAGGGGTATTGCAGACGCGTTGCCAACCTAGAGGCCTAAGATGGGATACCTCACGTGCCAGTAATTTCACCGGCTGTCTTACTCTCCACGCCGAAACACAACAATGCAAGCACTGCTGCTTCACGGCAGGATTAGCGAGCAAGATGGTGGTAGCAATCCGGGCGGACCTTGCACAAGGTCCTACCACCTGTAAATGACCAAAACTGTATGTTTTTTACAATTATTCAATCGTATACAGTATAGCTTATTGATAGAAATGTGATGTCACTTGATAGCACGGATATCAGGATATCTGAGTGCAGTTTATCTTAATTCTAAAATAAATGGAATATCTGTCTTGCACCTCCGCCAAGTAGTGAGGCCAAGTCGTGCGAAACAGCTACGTTTGAGTTGGAAAAAAATGATTTTTCATGCAATTTAACCCGCCCTCCCTCCACATCATGGTGTGTGGAAGAAGCCGGGATAACCGTATCTGTTTGCGTTGGCTTATGGAAAATTTTAAATTGATGTTTATTATGCACTTTTGAAATAGTTAAATCTAAGAAATTTACAATACAATACAATACAATACAATACAATACAATACAATAACTCTATTGCACTCCAATACAGTAAACAGTACAGAAAACACAAGTATATACATAGAGATTTTCTAAGGTAAGCAATAGGCGGCCTTATCGCTTCAGAGCGATCTCTTCCAGGCAACCTTTACAATGGACAGAAATAAGGAATACATTTAAGCAGGTGGTGCAATTTACAGTAGATTAGAGCTGTATCAACAATACATAAAACTAACACATACAATACACATACACAACAAATCTAAACAGATAGACAGGATAGATCCTACCATAACAACATATAAATAAGCTAAGTATAACATTCATAACTACCTGTCTATTGTGTATTTAGCGCATTTATCTGTTCTAATTCCTTCTTAAATTTAATATTCGGGTGTTTATTGTTAAGATCGTTAATAAACACCCGAATATTAAATTTAAGAAGGAATTAGAACAGAACAATTCGCTAAATTTCTTAGATTAACTATTTCAAAAGTGCAGTTCCAATCCAACATCTATAGAAATAAAGTAAATTAGTATTACCTGCAATGTGCCGTACCTCGAAATGATTCATAAATATATCAGCCATTAATGGACTAAGAGGGGAATCCATAGCCAGGCTATCACACTGTAAGTAATATTGTCCGTCAAATTTAAAATAATTTTGTACCATGCAAATTGTTGTCAAAGCCATTATCTCTTCAACCTCACCTGGATGTAGTCTTTGTCTTTCTAAGTGACCTTTAAGGATGTGTAATGTTTCAGAATAAGGAACATTAGTCAATAAACTATCAACATCCAGAGAAAGTAATGTCGCATTATGTGAGACGTTGACGTCTCTAATTCTTTCTATTAAGTCTAAACTATTTCTCAAACAAAACGCGGGGTTAAATGATGTTTTTTCTCGAATAATTTAATTTAATTTTTTAACTAATTCATAGGCTGGTGCACCTATATAATATGAAACAACTGGATGAATAGGAATATTGTCTTTGTGAATTTTTGGAAGACCATAAAGAATCAGAGCACGTGGATTCATAGGTATAACACTATTTTTTTGCCAATCTGTTTCAAAGACATACAAAGAATTTATAACAATAGTTTTAAGGTCTTTGTGAAAACCCATCGTTGGGTCCTTACGCAAGACCGAAGAACCATCACCTTGAATAACATCTACTACTTTACCAATATACTCATTTTTGTTTAAAATGACTACACAATTGACTTTATCTGCCTTTGAAATGATCAAATTATTGTCAAGCACTTTTTGTTGAACTGCTCGCAACAACAACGCATCTCGATAACCTGAACTACCCCCAACAAAAAACATTTTTTTCCAACTCAAACGTAGCTGTTTCGCACGACTTGGCCTCACTACTTGGCGGAGGAGCAAGACAGATATTCCATTTATTTTAACATACAATACAAATGTACTTCTTAGTAGTAGGAAGTAATAAATATAAATGTACTTCTTAGTAGTAAGAAGTACATTTATATTTATTTCGCAGTGTTGCACCCGAGCTATGCATATGAAACTTGGATATTATGTAGATTAGATGTTGATGCGTATTTGAGAAAAAAAATGGTGATAGTACCTACCTCGAGCCGAAAATGTTATACAGGATGTTTCTTTTTTTATTTTGTAAGGGGCCCATATTTTTTTAAGGATAGTTATTGGTCGCAAATATATTTTTGCAAAATTTTAAATCCGTCGGTTGCATAATTTAATAGAAGCCTGAGCTTGAGCTTGAGGTGCCGGGTTCGATTCCCGTGTCGGGGCAGATATTTGTATGAAAAATACGAATGTTTGTTCTCGGCTCTTTGGTGTTTAATATGTATTTAAAGTAAGTATGTATGTATGTAGCACCTACGTGCTACTTACATGCAAGGTACTACTCGTATTTACGTAACGCTTAAGTACTGCAAGCAAAATATTACAAATAACCTAACCAACAAAAAGTTGGAAAACCCCGACTTCAAAGTTCAATATCTCAAAAACGGCTGAACCAATTTTGATAAAACATGCCTACGAACCATTGCTAGAAAACCTGCTTTCAAATAAACAAATCGCATTCAAATCGGTTCACCCGTTTAAGAGCTATGGTGCCACAGACAGACCCACACACACACAGAGACACATAGCGGTCAAACTTATTCTTATTATTATTGCTATATCCTTAAAAGGAATTGTTTGACTATAGTTTCAAACTCAAAACTTTGGGGGAAAATTTTCAAGGGCTGTCCTGCTATACCCTTTCATTCAATCTAAATGTATCGTATTCAATAACATTTTTAGTCTATTTGTTACTTCTTTGACCTTCAGATTAGCTGCGGTGTACAACTGTCCGTTTATCTGGTCATCTTCTATCGAGCCTCACTGGCTGGTACTTAGACTGATTCACGAGTCCTCCGACCCAGCCTTCAACCCAGATATTTTTACTACGACATCACCTCCGTTTTCATTTGTTGATCGGGCTGGTAGCTTATTTCGGCAGATTGCCATGAAGGCTGTAAAATATTTGTAAGTAGCGTACAATCACTACGTACACTGAATCTAAATGCCGTGTTTTCACTAATCTTTACTAAATTTTTAACGCCGACAGCTATTTGGATGGGTTTGAGCAAAAGATATACAAAGATTATTTTGGACCAGCAGTTGCTAAAAGGGGACGTGTTCTGCCAAATTACTACGAGACCGTGTTTAATGCCTCATTTATGTTGGCCAATTCTCACCCGGCACTATCTCAACCAATCAGCATGCCCCCGAACGTAAAAGAGATTGGAGGATATCATATCAACCCTGAAGTTAAACCTCTTCCAGCAGTAAGTATTAACGTTAAGTTTATCTATCTTCCTTTAATCATACAGAAAAATTAAAGTGCAATTGTAAATGATCTTATAGTTCAAAGGCAAAATAAAGAAGTAAGTATGGATTGTAGTTAGTCCATGGAGTTAAGTAGTACTAGGTTATTATTGCCATGGTATATATCAAATACCGAAACGAATATTATTACCGTATTAGGATCGTAGTAGGCGAGAATGAGAATTAATAATTGGAATTGAATTTCAGGACCTACAAAAACTTATGGATGAAGCGCAGCATGGCGTTATATACTTCAGCATGGGAAGTAATGTTAAAAGCAAAGATTTTCCAGAATCTTTAAAACAAGACTTGTTTAGGGTCCTTGGTGAATTTAAACAAACGGTTATTTGGAAATTTGAAGAAGACTTGCCGAACAAGCCAAAGAATATTCACGTTGTGCAATGGGCACCACAGCAAAGCATTCTTGGTAGGATCTTTTTTTACCTGACATTGTACTGAGCAAGAGTAACGCAAATTCATTTTATGCTTTTTCTCTTCTAGCCCATCGAAATTGCCGCCTTTTCATCACTCATGGAGGTCTTCTTTCTACAACTGAAACCATTTTCTTTGGGGTACCAACTATAGTTATACCGTACGGAGCTGACCAACATCTCAATGCTCTCAGAGCGGTGAAAAAGGGCTACGCTCTTATGGTTGAATTGTCGTACGAAATACCAAGAGAAATTAAAGTTGCGGTCGATGAAATGATGAACAATCCCAAGTGAGTTTTGCTAGAGAGCTCGCACAATAAGCAAGAAACAAAAAGTAAACAAAAAGAAAATGTATTAGGCCAAGGGTCGGCATCATTTTATACGTACTAGTACTACATTTGCAAAATCTCCCTGCTGAAAAAAGTCTTCTACTAAGAATTTCATTTCAGTATTATTCTATTTTGCTTACATTTCTTTTTAAATTTTGCAAATATAGAACTGTTGCAATAATAGAACTGGTGTGGGATATTGGGATATATTAAAACGCCGAATGTGGCTTGCGATTCGCAGGCTGTCGCCCCCTGTGTTAGGCGACAGCGGTTCTCATAGTAATCGGTACTTACACTTCCACTTCCTCTTCGTACTTAGGCACTTACACTAGCTCTTTCTCCTTCGTGAATAGAAATACAAAAGAGCTTGAAGTAAGAGCTATTATATCATGTTTTAGATACACGGAGAGAGTTAAGGAGCTTTCGAAGCTTTACCATGATCGCCTGGTACCTCCTGGCAAGGAGCTGGTCCACTGGGTGGAGCACGTGGTCAGAACAGGCGGCGCGCTGCATCTGCGCTCCCCGGCGCTCATGCTTCCCTGGTACCAGAAGATGTATCTCGACTTAACTGCAGTGATTGTTTTGATTTTATATGTTTTAAAAAAGTTGTTTAATAAAGGGAAATCTTTGATTTACACAAGGACGCAATCGAACAAAGTGAAAACCAACTAAGTAAACTAAGTCATGCTGCTGTGATATTAAACGTAGCTACTACATTTTTATATTATTGTAATGTTACTCGTATCTAACTTAATATTTTCTTTTTTCTTGTATATTTTTTTTTTCTATTTTTCCCTGGCCACTTTTGCTATTGCGTAAAATTTTATGATTTTATGGACTTATTTATCTTGGCTGCCATTTAGTTTTCTACAAACAATCTGCTACAAAAATCTTAGAACAAAATAGGGTTTGTTATAAAAATCGTTAGATTCATTTTTTTTTATTTTGTATATTAGAAGCTAAATATTGACGAGGCGTGCTGTGCTATGATAATGGTTAATCAGTATGGATTTTATTGCTTTGAAAATTGTGAATAAAGCATACCCCGCCTACTTTTATTTCTACTGTATTTGTACCTTGGTTCATATTTCTATAATATAGTATAGTATAGTATCCCTTATAGTATAATATAGTATAGTATAGTAGGTAAACAAGGAAAGAATTTTATATTGGTATACTATGTTTCTAGGGCAGACGAAAAAAGGGACCTTGGAACCTAGGTACTAGATGAATTACCTTCTTTGGTGAGGTTCAAAAAATTATCGATGGTAGGGGAGGGTGGCGTAAATTGGAACGTTTTTGATAAAATGGAGTATTTTACCCTCATTTCCTACCAAATTGGTTTCTTGAATGGTGTCAATTATAGTCAAGTTATCTAGCTATATGGTTAAAAGTTTGTCCATACCTACCGAATCTAATCACGATGTCATTTTTAATACAAGCCTTAAGCTCCTAATTTATGCTGAAAAACTCTTTGTACTCTAAACTTTGTATTCACACAAAGAGAAGGTGGATAAAGGAACTAGATCGGGTGTATACAAGCTCACTTGTAATGACTGCAGTAAAGTATATGTTGGTCAGACAGGTCGCAGTTTAAATGCTAGATTTAAAGAGCATGTTTCGGCATGCATAAACCATAGCATATATAGGAATGAGGATTAATCATTCTTTATCGGACTCAGATTCGTATGAAGTGTTACATTATTGTGGCAAGGGGTTTCATCTCGATGTTTTAGAATGCATGGAGATAATTAGGTACAACAGTATGGGGTCTATTATTAATGAGCAGGTAAATTTAGTTCTTCCTTGCTACGGCTTGGATCTAATTTCAGCAATGATAGTTAATAAAACATGCCTTGACAGTAAAAAACAAAAATCAAGGTAGTTTTGTAGGACGGTTAAAATTTATTAATATTTTGTGGGTAGTTTTGTTTTGTTTGATAAAATATATGTGGGTACTTGGGGAGTTACAGTGACAAATTAAAACGGTGGTTGTGGTTTGTTAGTCTAACAACTGGTAGCATGGTGTACGGTTGTGTTACTTTGAAGATGAGCTCTGGTTGAGTTATAGATGGGTTTGTGTGATTTGTGTGTGTTCCTACAGTGTGGAGGTGGAAGAACTGCATGAACACGCATATTTTGCATAAGCTTTGCTACCGGCAGGTCGCGGATGAGCAAGGAAATTCTTTTAGTTCATTGATATGGACCTCCACAAGGCAACGCCTGATAAATTAATAAATTAGGTTGACGCCAATAAATAATGTTAGGTTAGGTTAGAACTGCGACCGCAACAAAAAAAAATCATTCAAAAAAGTATGAAATAATAAAATATTAAATCAAGTTCTACCTAACAATCACACATTACATTTATTATATATACTACATTTATTGTTATTATAATACTTAAATGTCTTTATTTGGATAATTAAAAATTGATACATTTACAAGTTTAACACATAAATTAAAGATAAATGTAAACTAAATAAAACAAGAATGTCAAATGAAATTAAATATCACATCAAACCAAATAAACTATTTATTAAATAATATATCCAGAAATTAAAAATCGGTTAGGTTAGGTTAGAACCGCGAACCCAACCAAAATAAATCGCTACCAAAGAATGTCAAATGAAATTAAATTACAAATCAAACCATATAAACTACCTATTAAATAATATTTCCAGAAATAAAAAAACGGCGATTTAAAAATACTCATTTTAATCATTCGAGGTAATGTTTTTTTTTTATTCGACTGGATGGCAAACGAGCAAGTTCGATGAAACGAAAAAATAGGAAACGTTGACTTTTAACTGATATTCGATTAAAAGTTTGTCGATATTACAAGGGTTAATATTATAATGCGAAAGTTTGTGAAACGGCTGGACGGATTTGGATGAAATTTGGTAAGTAGATAGCTGGACATCTGGAATAAAACATAGGCTACTTTTTATCCCGATTTCCCTGCGATCCCTGTTGTTGCATTCTGGCTTGCATGCTTGCTTGCATGCTTGCTTGATTGCTTGCTTCTTTGTAATGTTTATAGTTCACGCGAGCGAAGCATGCTCATTTGCAAAATTGCTTGCATCCTTGCTTGCATGTTTATTGCATGCTGGCTTGCATGCTCAGTTGCATGCATGCTTGCTTGATTGCTTGCATGCTTGCTTAATTGCTTGCTTCTTTGAAATTTTTATGATTCACGCGAGCAAAGCCGCGGGTAAAAGCTAGTTAATAAATAAATGAAATGAAATCTGCTTTTCAGTTTGATTGCGAGAAAATGAAATAGCAACAGTGGAAACAATTGTTCACTTACTAGGTACCTCTTATTTTTTATGCATTGCTATAAAATAAAATTTTTAGTTTAGTTTTATATAAATTAAAAATTATTAAAAGTATATATTAGGTAGAAACTTTTTTGTTTGTGCCTGTTGACACCTGATTGCCTTGGTCTTAGACGAAGATTTTACTTTATGCACTAGAGCATAAAAAGTCATTTTACGAGCTGAGAAGGGAAAACAGCTTTTTCGATCTTCTGAAAAATTTCTTTTTTTTTAATACATTCTAAACATGTTTTGACGATATATGTTAAACCAGTCCAGGGATCAACAAGGATTAAAAGTGCGTTCCAGATGGTGGTAAACCAGTGTTTCAACATAGGTGACTTTGGCTGGAACTTGGTTTAAATGTGTATCGGCTACTCAGTTTACAATCACGCGCCAACATGCTAGGGAATCAGTAGCGAGTCGGTTGGAAACACGCCCCAATCTGCCAAGGGCGTTGAAGGTCATGTAATAATTTGGTTTACATCTGCAGTGAAATTGATGGCAACAAGCATGTACCCCTGTTGGAACGTTACTTTATAGCCGTCTGGAACGCGCTTTAGGCAATGTCTGAATCTACCTAGCCGCATTAGCTATCCATACCGCGTGGTACGCAACCTTAGCGCTTAGACTCGGATACCGCTTTACCCCGCACTGGTAGCTGTACGAAGCGACCCCCACTTGTACGGAGTTAGACGCGTGTATTACTGGCCCTCCATAGTCCCCCTCGCAGAACTCCCCGCTAGTTCTCCTGGTGCACAACATATCTTCGGTCACTTGTACACCCTCGTAGCCAAGCACAGCTGTGCAGTATGTCTGGCTAATGTATTTTGTGACGCGTAGCGCAGTGTGTTGTTGAGCCCGACTGACACCTGAAAAAGGTTAAGTGCTTTAAATTCAAAGGCACGGCCATTCCGATTCTTCATCATGCCGGAAGACATCCACTGCGTTAAAAAAAGGCCTCTTCCTTACAATGAACGTCAATCGCCACTTGTATAGCCGGTTGCGTGAAACTCTCACGATGTCATCAGTCCACCTAGTGGGAGGCCTACCAACGCTTCGTCTTCCAGTTCCATTCCGATTACTCCTAAGTTAATTTAAATTGGTGCCTCCAATGTGTCAAATAGTGCGCGTTCTTGCTAGATACGAACAGATCATTATAGAGTAAGCAGTTGATATTATTATTAGATCAAAAAACAATGTGCCAGTCAAAGCACCATTATTCGCTATGCTATACAACATGGATGGGATGGTTTTGACAATATCCTTACACTCTGATTCTGTCCCCATCCAACACGAACAGTGTGTCACTATCCGATACGTTATAATTGATTCCAGCGATGGTCACAGGCTGGACAGTGAGCGAATAAGCCAAGGTTGTGACTCGCAGCACGGCAACGTCGGCGCTCTTGGTCCGGTAGTCGTAAGCCGGGTGTAGAGTTATCAGGCGCACCGCGTGGACGGAACCGCCAGCGTTGGGCTGGTCTGAACCGACCCGGATACGGTATTGGGACGCTGGATTCGGCCTGAAAGAAGGTTTAGGCTTACTAGAGCTAGCATGACTGAACTAAAAAATGATCCGAGATGGTGTCAGGTCTGAACTGATTTTCAATTTTCTACATTCTCTGACTGACCTGCTTTGGTTGACAAAGCAGCTGGCAGCGGATAGGATGGCTGTAGTGGTGAGAATGGAGCCACCACACGTCTGTCGGAAGGTCAGCTCCTTCGGGTCGTGCAAGATGGCCGCCATGAAGGGAAACCGCTGGATGGATGCTGTCACGTTCGATGCTACGCGCAGCTGTGCGCTGGCGTCTGATTTAAGTTATATGAAAGATATACTTAAAAATATCATACGACATTTAACACCAATTGGCCTAACCTCTAACTAAGCAACAAAAAACAATGGATAAACACACTTAACATACATTCATACATAATTAAATACATATCTATCATTACTAAACATCCAAGACTCAAGCACAAAGATTTTTGTATTTTTCATACAGATATTTTCCCCGACCGAGGATCGAACCCGTGACTTTTCTACTTGCGGTGTCATAGTACCTATGCGCTATATGTGTTAAAGTAAAACTAATGGCAATCTAAACAAATGTCATAAAATTAGATTTAATCATGCATTTTTTAATTATTTTAACATTAAAACTTACCCGAGCACAACGTTACAGAAATGATGATCACAATGGCAGGAATATACATTTTGCTGGCTGGTAGAGCTATGACTAATGCAATTCTACAAGCTCACTATTTATACAGATTAAATTAAATCTTTATCATCAAACCTATTGAATCAAGTGGTCTATGTGTGCTTCAATGCTTCATAGGAAGTGCATCATTATATTCAGAAAACTAAAGATATTCCCCATCCACGTACCTACCTACTATTACCTCCTATTCTGGGACTACACATGCTTGCGTCAGCTGTTTGACATCTTATGTGGTAATCTGTGTATGTACGTCGTCCTTCAGGATTCTGTCATTCATCACTCCATGCCTTTTACTCCAAAGGTTGGTTCGTTAGTTCCAGTGTTAGCAACCGCGACGCACGACCGCGACCTATGGCTTAGTATGAACTTAGGCGCGTGACGCGGTCGCTTGCATCTGTCATCATCTGTCAGTGCTTATTAATTCATAGTAGGTGAGTAGTGGGTCGCGCAACCCGGTTGCGGTTGTCGATATCGGAATCTTTTTTGTACTTTTGGTTTACGTGGTAGGTACATTCATATTCATAACTCAATAATCTCACATTTCACAAACTCTCGTCGCGATGAAACGAGACGAAATGAGTCTCACAATAATGGTTATACACAGTACCCTTAGTGTAAGTTTTCGGTTACAAAATACGTGTCGATCGTGATCGCGTTAAAATCTCATATGGAAACACGAACATCGCAAACGTACCGCTAGAGGCGCTGTTCGTGTTTCCATACAAATTGAGTTTTAACACGAACGCGATCGAGACGTATTTTGTAACCGAAAACTTACACTAAGGGTACAGTACGTCGTGCAAAGAAAATAACATCTAATGCTACAGCCAATGTTTAATAATGTGTATTTACAGTAATCCAATTACTCAAGGCAAAACAAATCACTTTCCTAGTATTGCAATACGTACTTGAAGAAAATTTTAAGTAGCTCTTATCAATTTATAAACACTTGACTATGGCGGGAATGATCTAAGTATACACCTAATTTGTTTTTCCTGTCTATTGGGTAAAATATCTTCAGAACAAATCAATAACAAGTTGAACTCATTCTTGTGCCGTCCCTTATTTCTTATACCTCTTTGTTGTATGCAATTGTAATACCTAGATAATCTAGTTACTGTTTTGTTTAAACTCTACCGCTTAGTTCTTATCACAGATTTAAGCAGGCGTTCCTAGGGTACAATAAGGTCCACTGTCGTTCGAAAGGGTTATACCGGGTGTGGCCTGTAATACGAGCAAATAATTAAAACATAGATCGTACTCATCAGACTAAACAACATTAGTTCAGCGACTTTAAAAAATAATGGAGTCTTGTAGATTTTTCCTTTTTTCATACAAATTAATAATGCAATCAATGTACGCCATACTAGAACACAACTGACGACGCCTGTCACGCTACAAACATCAACCATTTTGCTTTACATTGCTTCTTCGAATAAACTTTAAAGTGTAATAAAAATTAAAAAACTAATTATTTTAAAAAGTCGTTGTCTAATGTTGTTAATTTTGACGAGTATGATTAATTATTTGCTCATATTACAGGCCACATCCGGTATAGGCTAACTAGATTGCTATATTTCCTGTTTACATTATCTTAGGCCAAAAATAGAGCAGGAGGTAGAGTTACAAGAATTATATAGCACAAAAACTTAGTATGAAGGCATATGGTTTATTCATATTGATATAATATATAATTAACATTCAGGTGTTAAAATTATCACAGTTGAGTAGCTACGAGCTCAAGAATGTGTGGTTAAATAAAATACACATTACCTATTACAACTACATTTGCAAGGTTACATACAAGCTTATAGAGTTACATGGTAACGTTTGTGATAAGAAGGTGAAAAACTAGGTTAAAAAAATCTAGGCACACATATTTACGCACGAAAACGTTCTTGAGTTTGTTTCCGGCGTGTTACTGGCAATTTTCCAAAGTTTTTAAAACTTTATGCGGGTAGGGGGGGTTTCTCGTCATGGACAGGTTCCTTGCGCATGCTGTTTCGCATGCTATTGCGCATGCCGTAGGCTCGCTCGGTGGCCCAGCGGCGGTTGCGTTTGAACGAAAACACCACCAGCACAATCGCCACAACCGAGGTTGTTATGAGCACGTAGATCCACCATCTCGTGTTGGGATCTGCAAAGGAAGTGTTATTGGTTATAGAAAAGATACCTAAGTAAAAACTATTGAGCCTAGTCTTAATTTTGCTCAATCCTCATGGAAATTACCAAAAATTATACTATGGTCTTCGTTACGTTGTATGAAGAATACGGTATGCGTCTGTTATAAGTCGCTAGATTTAGCCGTTGGGATTTTACATGTCATTGTGTATATTCCAATTCTGTAGGAATACCTGTCATACTTAATAAAAAGTAGCACACGTCTAAGATCTCGTCATTTACACGCTAAATTACACGCATATAAGCAAATGCACACACGCACGCGCGCAAACATAATTTCGCATCTACAGGGTGGAAAGATCGAATGCCACGTGGATGGCAACTAGCTTAAATATTAGAAATAGCACATTTAAAAACAATAAATTCTGCATTTGTGGATTTTTGAAAAATCGCTTGTCGTAGTCGGGACTCGAACCTTTCCTCAAATGCGACAAAAATAACATGCCGTATTTTATGATGCAGATCGAAAGGATTACTAATAAGTTTAATTTATCTCTTAATAAAATGCGCAATCAAATGCAAATTACTTAGGATAAATAGATGAATATTTGTACACCTGCATTTCCGGGTAAGACAGCGACCAAAATGTAAAATACCACCATCCACTATTGTACCTACCTATGTTCCAGCAAATAAAGTTACTGATTACTGATTAATCAAAATAATGGAAAGCCGTGAAAACTAACAATAACCTTTTAATTTTGTTTTCGCCCGCCACGGGAAATGCACTGCAGCTACCTTAAATATTATAAATAGCAAATTCTACGTAATGGAGACTTGCTTTTTTTAGAAATAATAAATACTGCATTTATGTTTTTTTTTTAAATCAAAAATCCGCAAAATGTAGTACTTACCTAGTTTCGTCCATGTTCTGTGACGGGTGAAAACCAAATTAGTTAATTTTCATGGTCTTCTTTTATTTGATTGTGCATGTTAATTGGCAATAAATGTACCTTATGGGTAACCCTTTGAATCTGCGTCATAAAATACGGAAATTTATTTTTGTCGCATTTTACTGGTTCGAGTCCCAGTTAAATATAGTCGATTTTTCAAAACTGCATAAATGCAGAATTGATTGTTTTGAAAAATAAAGGAAAGTCTCCTTTACACAAAATGCACTATTTCCAATATTTAAGGTACTTGCCATCCATGTGGCAATCGATCTTTACACCCTGTATAATCGTCACCGGCAGCCGTCATGTTGCATGTAAATAGATAAATAAATAAATGTGTATGGTGTGTAGCACGTCTACTGTTGGACATAGGCCTCTCCAAAAGACCTCCAGTTTCTTTGGTTGGAAGCGGCATGCGTCCACCGTTAACCGACGGCTTTAACCAGGTCATCTGTCCATAATAATCTTACCTACCTACCTTTACTTAATATTTGAAATATACCTAACGCTCTAGTTCATAAGTGTTAACTTTAACTACCATCAAGCATGGACGGAGGCATCGTAAGAGTATGCTGAGTAGACTGAGACAGCTTCCTCGTCGTGGCCGGAGACTTGGGTGACTACGGTCCAGGGATGGTGGTCCAGGATGGTTGGGCTGCCACTTGGATCTTGCACACACATGCCCCAGGGAACTGCCATCAGTGTAGCCGGTAGGGACGTTCTCTGATGTGAAAACCTAGAATAA
>NC_133491.1:3958984-3965703 GCF_025370935.1 Choristoneura fumiferana
ACTCGGTGCATAATAAAAAAACTTTCTGCTTGGTTGCAACAATCTACTATTGCCTGACACGTTGCTTTATTGCTAATGGGTAGAGACTTTAAACGGAATCTGACGGACCGTTGAAAGTAGCTCTAAACGGTCTTGAGTATAGCCAGCAGCACCATTATTTGACACAAAAAAGCGTGCGACTAGGGCCGTTCGGACGTGTCAGATATTTTTGCACGCTCCGCTGGGGCAGATATTAATGCATGCGACTGTAAACCAGTGGCAAAGCGTCCATAGAACCCTATTCCCACGAGCTTGCCCAATATTTATAAATAGAACAGACACAGAATTATGAACGATCTTTGCTTCGGCTTACCACGGAAATATCTGACGCCGCGCCCAGAGCCGGATTTAGGGGAGGGCATTTTTTTTAAATTTCGACGAGTAAACACTAGTAAACAACTTTTACTGAGATTTTTTGTTTCTACTTGGTTTCACAATAAATTATTTATTAAAAACTCGAGTGAAAAATGTGCTCTACTCCTTTGTTGCCCCAATTCCTCCAGACCTCTAAATTCGGCCCTGGCCACGCCACTGCTGTAGACTGTTGTGTCAGATATTGGTGCTGGTAACTATTTACCTAACTTCTGTCAAGATAAATGAAGCTCTATGTATCTTCATCTGAAGGGATAGAAGGAAATAACTGGATGCGAAGCTGAAACTAATCAAAACTAAACCCGCTAATAGGAAAAATATTAAACAACTATTTAGAAACATGATTAGATTTATTGCATTCAAAATAAAAGTACATAAGCCTTTAACTTAATTAATAATTACACATAGGTAACTGGTGTTATCAATACTAAATAACCCTCTTTCTTCGCAGTCGGGTAAATTGGTAATTGCTAAGAACAATCAACCTTTAACAGCATGTTTGATGGCCAGTGTTAATATGCCAGCCTATATACGTCCCATTCAGTGGCATAGCTAGGTAACCAAGGCCCTGGGGTAAAAAATAAACTAGGGCCCCAAGTCCCAACTAAAACTATTAAAATCGTTTGTTCCGTATTCGTCGTGTTCCGATTTCGACGTACTCCAGATGTCATTTATAGTTTGTAAGTCAGAGTCGAGTGGCCCCCTGAGCTTGGGGGCCCGGGGCACTTCCCCATCTAGCCCTTCGGTAGCTATGCTACTGTCTCATTGCTGGGTACAGGCCTCCTCTCAGAGTGAGAGGCTTGGGCCGTATTTCCCTTGCGGGATGGCCAGTGTACCACCAAGTTTACCAAAATTGTATTTAAAATAGACTTGTAATAGTCAATTTGTTCTGTATTGAATTCATTAATTAGTATTTATTTAGGTTATTAATAAATATCAAAGTTCGTTATTAAATAAAATAATGCAATAACTAATTGCTGTTTTCCACTTGAATTCAATTGAATATAAATAAAATTCTATGTTGAAATTTTAGAATATGAAATAGTATGTTAAAACTGAGATACTTATGAGTATCACATCTTTTAAGTCAGAAATAAATGAATGTGTTAAGTCACTGTTTCATATTATTAACCTAGAAAAAAAAGCATTCAGTCAAATAATTTCAACAGTTATAATAGAAATAAATAGCTCCTTAACACCTATGACTTTGACATCTCTAGGACAAGAACATTAAAAACATTATCTTACACATAAAAATATATGTATGTAGAGAGTCGCTGTCATTGTTCATCCACCATTACCTCTCATATTTCGTTTTCTAGAATTTTCTCACCGTACAACGGCAAAACCTACTAGACACTGGCAATATTGTCTTCTGATGGACAGCCATATTTAAAAAAGAAAAACCAATTTATGTATTAGTGTAATTGTATCATTTTCATAAAATTAGCATTGAAATAAATTATCAGACAATTCATTTTAAACACACATACTAAGTATTACATTAAAACAAAAATCCATATTCATTAGAAATTAAAGGTAACACTTAATGGTTGTATGGTTGTGGGCAAAGATATGTTTACACTACTACCTCTGACTTTTTCACTTCTTTTGAACTTTAGTAATAAAATTGACAGAAGGCATACGGTGACAAGGTACTAAAGTGTACCTTGGCTTGACAAACAGAATCATTCTAGTTCACTACAAGGATCTATCAACCTCAGGGTTCTGTACAAAATCAAGAGCTAGCAAAATTACTTTCTGCTTCATAGTATTATGAAAATGAAGATATTATTATTATATTCCAGTTCAATCGTTCAGACATTTTCATTTACTTACTTTGAGAAGTCCTACTTTACCCGTAGAAATTCTTAGAAATTTCATTCATGGTTGGCAGAAATCACATTTTTACATCTTATTGAGTTTATCCAGCTTTGTATCTATATCTATACGTTCTTGGCGCTCTAAAAAATGGCTCTTGGCAGACGGACAATCATAAGAGCTTCTGTTTAGGTAATTCTATAAAGATAATGACGAAAACTATTAACATTTAATAAACGCATGTACTGACAATTATGCAATATAAATACTGGACAAACAAAGGACATAAATAAAAAAAACAGAGACAGAAACTACTATTCATTAATAGACAGAAGAAACAATAGTGGATTAAGACTGAAAATACACATCTGTAGCCTACACATTTTTCAGTCATAAAAAATTTCATCAGTAATACAATGGTGCACTTCAGGACAACTAAATCTCAACAGTTTCCCAGTGACTTAAAATAGACGATGGATGAGGTCCGATGTGCACTTACCGTGACCAAAGAAATAATGTGCAGAAATTACAGTTTCGACTAGTATTTGTACATATGGAACAGAATGTCTTTTTATCCTACTGATGCAATGCCAAAGTTTAGTTAGACTAAGTTTGTAATATCAAATTTTGATGGTTTGCTAGAAGTGCAATCAAATACAGTAGAAAGAGGGTGGCCATGATTGATGAGATTTATCTGATTTGTTGACTAAAAACACAAGTGCAGTGATGTACACGCATCAGCTCTAAGAGCTGCTAGTGTATTATTTCAATAATAATAATAATAATGTGTCAGGATAGCTTGTTGTTGTATGAAACAATACCATGTCAAGACACAACATGTCAGACTAAGTAATTGTTTAAGGGTCTCCCCACCCCTATCAACGCGGAATTGGCTTTAAAAAGCTAATCCCGATCTCGCGCCTATAGGTGTGGGAGGACCCTAAGCCACTGCATTGCATTGCTGTTGCAAAAAGTTAAGGCGGTAAAACAGCCACATCAAACATCTGGCCCACAGAGCATTTTTTGCTACCCAAAACAGTTTTCAAAACAGCTAGGTTATTAAATTTTGCAATAGTTTTTTTCTTTGAAATTAGGTTTTGTGGCCGGCCTAGTCTATGTTCTTAATGCTTTTGGCCGACCAGTGACTTTCAGTTTGATCAGGCAGAATCATAAAGGCTGATTAAACTTACAACGTAAACCAGTGAAGCCAAGTAACTAGTTTATACCACTGCACTATGTTTAAGTTGCTAGGCGAGCTATATGGCAAATACAGGACACCCTGGTTTCTGTCACAATTGGTCAGAACATTGTCGCTATGCATACCCGGATATAGATGTACAACTCCATCACAATCCATCAGCTCTAGCTTCTTAGACATACATATACGTATCTCTATCATGTTACTCTTACCTTGCTCTTTCCTGCATTCTACAACCGGATTCACACCTAAACGAACCCTGAGAGCATTGACTATATCCACAACATCATAAGTCTTGCTAACTGAAGGTACAATGTCCGCTTCACTTAAAATAGTTGACAGGTTGTATGTGTTTAAGTACTCGAGACCCTTAGAGAAATATTTGAACTCGGAGTTAAATGCGTCAAGGATAGCAGCACAAGTCCCATGTTTAGTCCACTCGTGGGCCCAGAAGGAGTATGTGGAAGTACCTGGAATGTCAGTTAAAATTATTTTTAGCAATAACAAGATAAGTAGTTAAAAAGAAGGATATATAAAAATAGAACTAAACATAGAGTATAGCGTAATTGATTTTACACATGATTTCAAGCATCTTTCAGGAATCAGATATTTAATGAACACCTTGTATAAAGATAAAAATATAATCAACTAATGAACAAAAAAAATTACATAAAACCCAACACCATAAAATATTTACTAATATTGGTGTTATTTTGTGTTCATCCACTTTCAACATTCACAGATAGAAAACATTATTCTTACCGTAATCTATGTTTGTCCAATGCTCGGTCAATTCCTTTTCAATGGGTTTAATAGCTTCTGGATCGAAATGCGCCGAGCTATTGCAGAAGAATGGCCCCATAGATCCATATTTAGTAGGCCAAATGCCATGGACAGACCATGTATTCCCTTGGCTGGGCATGGAACATTTGTGTGAAGGATTCTTTTCTTTCCATTCATTACACGCCGTTGTAGGCCACTGCTGTGTGTATATTAGCAAGTCCCAATTATTGTCTTTCCATACTTTAGTTGGCTGCACATAATGGAAACTAAAACAAGCAAGGATTAAACTTACTACGTAATATAATTTGGAACCTTTTCACGTCAATACGCATACCAACACATATAAATTTTTAGTATTTTGTTGCTAAGATCCCGATTTCTTACCTTGAATAAATCAGCATTAATGTTATTAAACTGCCGAATGGAGCCATTTTTCAAACTTTTCTGTACTGTATTACACTTTATAGAGATAAAATAAGTAAAAATAACACAATACAATGTACAGGACGTACAGTTTAGAACGTTAACATTACAGTTCTAATGATGTTCAGTAATTACTAGTAATGTAGTGTAGTAATTTGTAATTGTACTAATAATTTGTACTAAAAGAGAAGACGAGAGAGACACCGTGGAAACGTCACAAACGTCAAAATAGCTTCTTTTTTCACTTCACTTTAGGGATAGACAAAAGGAACAAGCCTATACAGCTAAAGCTGATGCAGATGGTTCTTGCCCTGGAGTAATGGATCCAGATCTCCCTATATATCGCTAGATGGCGCTAGTAGTGGTCAGTATGGCAGTAACCTAACCAGATATGCAATGCACAATCAATGCACCTGAAGATATTATAATACTACATTAACATTACTATAGAGGCCGGGAAGTAGGGGGTTGCCGGCCAAGCACATATCGGTAGACAGTAGGATAGGGATGCGAGGCCGGCACCCCACGTTCCGGCCGAGGCTTGTATAATGCTTTTCTCAAACATGACATGAAATAAAATAAAAAACCAAGAAATCAAGCATGGCGAGACGCCAGTCTGGTTGCCCTGTTGTGTGCGCGCGTGTCGCGCTGGCTGTTGGCGCGGCGGCTGCGGAGCGCGTTGAAACAAAAGACGGTCGCTTTGCCGGCCAGCGGCCCGCAAAGTTGTATGAAATCTCTTTGCAGGCCGCTAGAGTGACCGCGGCAGGCAGGCGAGCGCAGCGCCTGCAGCGCGATACTTCTTGGCCTATTATTTGTAACACAACGTCAATATTTTCATGTCGTGTTTTGAGAAAATAATATTACAATTTTCCATTAGTACTTGGCTACTAAGCCAAGAGACGGTTCCATGCCGGTTCACTCAGACTCTCGACGACGTCAAATGAACGTGTCGGTAGTGTTGCATCGCACATATCGTATCAAAACAAGTAAGGTAGGTGTACGTTACACTAATTACCTTGCTACTAGTGTTGTGAATGGAGACCTATATTTCTTCTGACTCTTTAATGTGGTATATGGAAACGCAACCGGTAACGGTAACGTTTCGTGTGCTCTGCCCAAGCTCTGCCTACCCCATTTGGGAATACAGGCGTGATGTTTGTGTGTATGTGTGGAAACGTAACCTAATGATTTTACGGGACTTGACTCTTAACAAAAATTACCATAACATGAAGCTTTACTTTGCAAACGGATCACTAAATCGACAAATAATCGTAGCAAGAGTTGGGTTATGGTGTTTAGAGACCTCATACTGAGTTCCAATAGAAGAGATTATTTTATTTTTTACCGCGAATAAAAAAATATACCCTACCCTAAAAACTGTTATTTTTCAACATTGTCAGCATGACTAAGATTCCATGCTGAATTACAAACTTCCTATACATTATCACAGGCCGATTCCATCAAAGCAACTGGGGGTAGGTATTTATTATTATTATTATTATATGGGGGAGGTTCCAATATCCAACAGTGGACGTCCTACAGCTGACATGATGATGAAGATGATGGCTACTAGTTTCTAAGCTGCCGAGCTACTACGAAACTCGTAACTCGAAGTTCGTATCGTACCGTCCCTCTCGCTCTCGTATTATCAGAGGGACCGCACGACACGAACTTCGAGTTTCGTAGTAGCCCTGCTGAGCTGCGCACGCACGGACATGGCAGGACTATCGAACTTTAAAAGGCTGTCTTAACAAACATTTTTTTTATTCTACTGGATGGCAAACGAGCACTTGCTCCTTCTCTCCTGATGGTAAGCTACCACCGGCCATAGACACCTGCTACATCAGGGGGATTGCAGATGTGTTGCCAACCTAGAGGCCTAATAGGGATACCTCAAGTGCCAGTAATTTCACCGGCTGTCTTATTATCTTTTTTTTTCTTTGTATTCAATACACATCTACACTATCGCATATATCTATCTCACTATCGGATCGGTATCGTGGGTAAGCTAGGCTAGCGTGCGAGAAATCACTTAACATTCAGGACGAGTTCAACTTGCAATTTTTACTTCTCACTTCAGCTG